>NC_057808.1:125828930-126083184 GCF_018294505.1 Triticum aestivum
GGTGGGGGCGACGGGGCCCCGGGGCGGCGGCGAGCCGGGGCGACGGGGCGGCGGCGGCGGGGTGGGAGGAGAGAAACGGCGAGGGAGAGAAGAAGTGAGTAACGGGCGGGGGGTACGGGCCGTTAGGTAGTGAGCTCTTTGCCGTCCGCTTTTTTGCCTCTTTGCCGTCCGCAAAGAGGTGGCCCGTTAAGTTTTTCCCAAACGGGCGGGGGGTGGGGGTCACCTCACTCTTTGCCGTCCGCCAGTGGACGCCAAAGATTCTTTGCCGTCTGCTGGCAGACGGCAAAGAGCTGGCAGACGGCAAAGAGCTGGCAGATGGCAATGAGCTTCTTTGCCGTCTGCCCTTTCTTTGCCGTCTGCTTTTGGGTAGCTGATGGCAAAGAGCTTCTTTGCCGTCAGCTAGCAGACGGCAAAGAGCTGGCAGATGGCAAATTAGCTGATTCCAGTAGTGCATGTGCCATTTCAATGTGCAAATTGATGACAAACCCTTCCCGTTCCATAATCATAGGCATTACATATTTTGAATGGGAAAATCTTGTCAAAGTTTAATCATTGATGTTAGCAAGAAGGCATTTGTTTGATATTTTGGAATTGAAAAAACCCTATCAAATTTTGCTCATTGATGTTAGCCAGAAGACATGCATTTGATATTTTGGAATGAGACGCCCTTTGCCGTGAGCATCTTTAGTCGTTTTTTCCTATTCATGTGTTCAGGTCTGAAGTAAATATTGACTCTCATGAGATGCATAATCATGGATGTTGACTTATGTAAGGTATTTTAAGAGTTTATTCTGAATGTTGTCTATGAAATTCTAGGCCTTGTGAGTTTGATTGCAAAGTTGAGTTGGGAATGTTGTGGCACGCGGCTTCACGAGCTTTTCACCGTGCCTCCTGAGAATAATGCTTGGTATTGTATTGCATGTTGATCTAATGCCAGTGATATGCATGTTAAGAAGATCATCCTCTTCTATTGTTTCTGTGCTTAAGAAGTTCATCGTCTTATGTTTCATTCATAGCCTATACGATAACTCGGGTAGGCTAGACACTACAAAAAAATACACTTCCGTGATGATACGTGTTTGTCATAGTAGGTCACATTTTCTGTCATGCATGTACATCCATGACGATTTATGACAGAATCAAGATAGTCATACCTGCGCTGTCATAGAAGTGTTCCATGACAATACCAAAATTATCATCACGGAAGTGTCCACTTCCATGACGATAAATGACGTGTCATGGAAGTGCTTTCGTCAAGGGTAACCGTCATGTGGCATAACCCGTAACTAGTCACCATTAAGCTATCAGGTCCGGTTTTGGATCTGATAACCCGCTAACAGCCACGACCAATGGCGATTTTCCACATGTAAAATTCTTATTGGCTGAGGAACCACGTGTCAGCTCCGCGTTGGCACAGATGTCACTCATCCAATGGGCGGGATGCGCCTATGATATGTTGACACGTGGACCGGCCCAAAAGTGGCCCATAAAGATTAAATGGGTTGGCCCAGCTAAAGGCTCACAAGGTTTTGCAGACCATAATGGGCCGACCCAGCTAAAGGCCCACAAGATTTCGCAGACCATAATGGGCCGGCCCAGCTAAAGGCCCACAAGATTTTGCAGACCATAATGGGTCAGCTCAGCTAAAGGCCCATAAGATTTGGCAGACCATAATGGACCGGCCCAGCTAAAGGCCCACAAGATTTTGAGGACACTAGTGGGCCAGCCCATTAACAGGCTACCATGTTTTGGGCCAAATGCCGACCCATATTTGATCTGGTCCATTAACAGCCTGCCACGTTCTGGGCCATATTACGGCCCATATCAGATCCAGCCCTTTAAGAGCCTTTCATCCTTTGGGCTAAATTATGGCCCATGCCAGATTTGGCCCGTCAACTGGATGCTGTGCTTTTGGGCCCACTTGAGGCCCAGTTAGGATTTCTGTTTGCTAAAGGCCCATTTAATAGTACGGCCTGATATTAGTTTCGGCCTGTTAAAGGCCCGTTTAACATTTCAACCTTATATTTATTTCGGCATGTTAAAAGCGCGTCATATAGTTGGGCCTAATTATGGCTCGCTTTTGCATCCGGCCTGCTCACAGCCGATAATCTGATTGGGCCAAACAAGGATCGAGACAATTTTGGCCTCTTAACGGCCCGTGATGTGATTGGCACATCATGGGCTGGGATCTATTTCGGCCTGCTATCGGCCCATGAGTTGTTCGGCACGTTTCAGGCCCAACCTACTTTCAGCCTACTAAAAGCCCATTGAATTGTCTTGCCAAAATAGGGCCGGCGGTTTACTCGGCCTATTAAAAACCCGAAACTACTAGTGGGTCGGTTCACATTTAGGACTATTAACGGACCAAGATGACTGGGCCCATGATGCAGCCCTTATATAGTGATTTGCATGACGGCCCGATTATGTATCGTAATTTTAAGGTTTGGCCGGTTTACTTTTCATGGGGCGAAGACAGAATATATATACAGTAAAATAATTGCAGCATCGTGAATAAGAAAAAACCTAGACTATACAATAAACAAATTATGGCATATTACATCCACTGGGCATCAAAGTTCACCATTATGATAATAAAGCACAAGCAGACAACAGATTACATACACTGGGCATCAAAGATCACCACCAGTGCAAATAAACACGCCGACAAATTAATATACAAAACCGACAACACTTCAATAGAGTTCAAGAAAGATTAGCCCTGCTCGGGAGCTGCAGCGCAAGCAGTTGAGCAAGCTGATGAGACTGTGCTTGTTTGACGCTTATATCCTCCTCACTCTGAAAGAGAAACAAGCAGACAGATGACAGGTTTTGCACATATAAGTATCAGTGCTGACAATTCATCACATTTCTTATTGGCGAATAAAGAGACACAGTTTAAAATAGCATTAACACAATATGGTATTGTTCAGGTTAAGACATGGCAGGAAATGACATTGTGAAGGAGTTGGCAGCTTCACGACACCACTAGATTACAGATCAAGAACTCATAAGTATCAATGGTTAGTGCATTGTCAATTTATCCCATTTCAGATTGGCAAATAAAGAGACGGTTTAAATAATAGTAGAATGATATGACATTGTTCATAGTTAAGACATTGCAGAATATGACATTGTGTTGTAGTGGGTAGTTTCACCTCACCACTGGATTACGGATCAAGAATAGAAGCATACATGTAGTGCAAAAGAAGATCACTTGCTCTGTATAGTTTAATTTACATGGTATCAAGAAGGAACTTGGTTTTACAATTGAAAACTTAAATTGAGAAGGACAAACTTTTGTTTATGAACTTCATAATAAACTTTAAACATGTAATTTGATACAAACACCAAAAATAAACAGCTATTATAGTCATGCCTAACCAAATATACACAACAAAGTTTGAAGGCTTGAGAAGGACAAACTTACATTAGTGGTGAAGTCCGGCTCTATAAAGCCCTTGTCCATGCTGATGGGGGGGGGCAATTCAAGAAGTTTACCACAGAATCTTCTTCATAAGCATTGCCTTTATTCTACATTTTGTTAAGAGTAAATATAGATATGATAATATAAGAAAAAATGGAGAATATTTAAGATAAGATGGAGAGTCATGCTACATAACCAAGTGGCTATAAATGTAAGTACAGCAATACAGGCAAAAGGTACATCCAAGAGCAATGCAGGGCTAAACTTCTTTAGTACCATTGGTTTTATCCAACCTTATGGTAAGAGTAAATATAGATCTAATGTGTAGAAAATGGAGGGCAAAGGAAAATAAGCTGCAGAGTAATGGTACATGAACAACTAGCTGTCAATATAAGTACACTAATAAAGGACAGCAGGTACTTACAAGAACAATGCATAGCCAAACTTTTTCATTGGCATTGGGTATATTCTACATTAATGTAACCATTAATACAGATCTGATAATTTGGAGCGAACAATTGATAAGCAAGCTATCATGCATACTGCTGTCACATAATGAACCAAGTATGAATGCAAGTACAGTGATACAAGACAATAGGTACTAACAAGAGCGAAGCAGCGGGCAACATATTTGCGATATCCTGTCGTCCTTTTCAAATTGGAATTCTTCTTCGAGCAGATTTCCTACAAAAGAGATCCATAAGGCACATGCGGAAAAGTAGAAGTTCAAATTGTCATGTGATATCGTAGACAGTACCTCATCCTGGGAACGAGACCAGTGCATAACAAGGTTTTTTCATTCAATGTCTTCTAAATTTAGGACAGGAGACTTCACCGAAAATTCATTTATAGACTTGCCATCAAAGTGTGTTTTCCTCAGGTAACACCGATACTGTTGCAATGCTTCCTTGAAAAGCGCAAGCAAGCTTTGCTTGTCATGACTATCCAGATTGACCCTCGCCTACTTACAACAATGTAATGTAAATCATTCATGTGTTCAATCAGCAGAAAACATGAAAATAATCACCATGAATAATAGCACTTACACGTAAGTGGGACACGAAGATGTGAAAACGGTGTTTGTCTTCACTATAATCTTCCCATGATGGGAATATATGCACGTAGTCCCTAACAACATTGAAAGCATTGTCTTTTAAACTAGGAGTAACTGGAATGGGGTTCCAATCTGCAGGAATTGGCCATCTCTGCAGTTGGGATAGGTCTTCGGCCGGTGGACTTGCTGTACTTTTGGCTGGAGTGGGATTTTTCTGTGGTACGGCTGGTGCTATGGCAACTGAAATCGGCATACCTTTTGCTGGAGTGCAGGTCCTGTGTGGTGGGGCTAGTGGTGTGGCCAGTGAAGTATGGGTATAGTCTGTTGGAGTCAGTCCTACGTTTTGTGTCACTGGTTGTAGAGCCAATATAAGTGGGGTGCTATCTGATTTCTCCGGCACCACCACGTTTTTCAAGGACTTAGCTGGTGCTCCTTTAGGTTCGGTAATCACCCTCTTCCTTTTTGATGTCTGATGCACAAGAACAACATTTGAGTGGAAAAACATGGTATGATGACAGATGGAATATGTATTGATAATGGATGGACATGGCATCTTGACATATATGATGAGTAAACTAAGCAGATGGCGGTGCAACAAAGTAGAAGAAATGCAAGACACCTTATGCAAGATACGCGCAATCAATAAAACTTTGCCAAATTAGAACAGGCACCTTGATGGGTGAACATGACAGGCCATCTGCCTTCAACTCCTCGAGGTTAGAATAGTCATTAGGATCATATTCTGAACAAGAATCTACAAGTGGGGAGCGTATGAGTTTCATTGCTTCCAGAATGGAAGTCAATGCCTTGGTGCCAATTTTGTTAGTCATTGCAGTGTTCCACAATATTCTTCTGATGCACGCATTCTCATATTCATTGTGATTACGTAAAATATTTGAGAAGCATGAAAACATGAATAGTAGTGAGATTATCTTTGTAATGCAGAGGGTATTCTAATATAGGGGCTCCCTGTAAACCCTTGTGTGCTATCACTGGATTCTGATGAGAGAGCCCATGTGTGCTGTAACATGGTGCGTGCATTAATATAATCTGGCACAAGTATACAAAAAATAGGCTTCATAAGTAAGGATAGTTGGCAGATGATAGGTTCATAATATAATGTATAGAGAGTTTATTGCCAAACCATGATAAGAGCACACAACAACTAGGCAGATCGTAGTGTACATAAAAGGGGTACACCATAACCAGCATATATAAATCGGGAAAGTGGAACTGGCTGGAAAATACGGTGTTGTATTGCCACTACTAATTGAAAGCCTATCGATCACGTACATGCCAACTCTATCAACTATCGACCACTACTTCCTGACAAGGAACATATTGTACGTACTAAATGCAGAATAACAAAAGAGGAACATGTTAAAGAACATAAGAGGAAGCATATTCTTGAGATTCCGCTTCTTTCCATACAATGTTGGTTGCCCACTCATGATGAATCACAATGCCCAAAGAAATGCAATTCCATGTAGTCTCTCTATATGTGGCCACATGCATTTGAAAAATCAAGTGGGAGCATTAGCTGACCAATTAAATGTGTTTCTGTTAACTAATATCAGTATCATATCACAATTCGTATTTAAAGAAGTAAGCTTTGGACTTATGATTGGTGTGTTATTTGGCTTCAAGAGTGGACTGCTACTAGTGCGACACAAAGCAGCTACACAGGAAAACTGTAAGCATCTCAAGTAAAATCAAGAAAGTGGAACTTGCTAGAAACTATGGGCTACTATTGCCGGTACGGCTATAAAGGCTTCAGATACCAGCTCTCTTCAACTAAAGGTGTGGTACTGTGAATATCAGTGTAACTCTCAAAGGCGACACAGCTCCCCGCATTTCCTTGCTAATCTTATAGGATTCAAGTGGGCAGACCACTACAATTCCTATTACTATGTTTACAAAATCCTACGAATCAAAGAGGCCCGAAGAGTTGAAAGTGTCCATCACAACCGACCGAATAGACATGTACACTGCAAATGTCCCTGCTCCTCTTCACTACAAGGAACATACGGTACTACTATTATACTCCCTCCATTCCAAAATGTAAGTCTTTGTAGAGATTTCCACTATGGATCACATACGGATGTATACAGATACATTTTAGAGTGTAGATTCGCTCATTTTGCTCCATATGTAGTCCATGGTGGAATCTATACAAAGACTTGTATTTAGGAACGGAGAGAGTACTTATTAAAGAAGAACAGAAGAGGAACACGCTAAAGAAGAGCAAGCAGATTTTGGATAATAAAATGTTCGTTGCGCAGTGCCCACACATGATGAACCAGAGTGCATTAAGAATGCAACTCCATGATGTCTCTCTATATGTGGTGCACGTGCTTTTCGAAAGTAAAGTAGGAACATTAGCTGACCAATTAAACGTTATCTGTTTTAGTAATATCAGCATCATATCAGATTCGTATTTGAGCAACAAGTTTGGAATTATGAGTGGCACATTGTTTAGCTTGATGGATTGAGGAGCAGTGCTAAGCAGCTACGATGATGGTACTGAATATAAAGGAATGTCTGCATGCAAGTCGTGTGACTTTCGTCATTTGGGTCAGTCAACCATTTCAGGCGGTTGGATGAAGATCCTATGTCTCCTAACCCTTCTTCTTCTTCTTCTATGATTCTTCCCCTACAGAACACCGCATGGGCCGCCGGCCGAACCATCAACCCCGACCCCCCCCCGCCCTCTCCTGAACCGCCCGTTGCCGCCTGTGTTCCTCCGCCACCCCCACCCCCGCCCCCACCCGCGTCGAGTTTTTTTCGTTCGGCGAGGCCCCACCACTGCCAGGCCATCGCCCCCCACAACCACCGTCCCCACCCGAGCCCCTTCCTTCCCTCCGGCGAACTCCGGCGAGCTGTCAAAAATCGGCTGACCCAATTTTGAAATTTAGTCTACTATCATTTAACTAGTGTGGAATATAAAAGGGGAGAACCATAAGCATTGCGAGTATAGTGTTGAGCGTGCCATGGCGGATCTGAAGGTGCAAACCGGACAAAGGCAACTTCGCAACCAATGTTTGCTTTCAACTAACAAGTAAGATCCTAAGTGATGGACAAGAAATCATAGTAAAGCAGTGGCGATCTATTTTCTTGCTGCGATAAATAAGTTGAGCAGATATGAAAGAGTACCGCCTCTGGTGCGGCGCCGTGTACGCATCTGCTGAGAATTTGATGGTGCTGCGGTAGCGATGGCTGTCGGTGGCTTGGAAGCATATCTAGGAGGGTAGGCGATGGCAGCGGGGGAGATATCCCGGTGAGGTGGATGAGATGGTCATAGGAGCGGCGCCGGCAAGGTGGACGACGGCGGGGATGAAGCGAGAGGACATGATGCAAGGATCCTGGCCTGAAGTCGTGGATGAGAGAGGTCGATCTATTGTAATGGACGACGACGTCGGGGTATCAACTCTGACATGGTGGAGGAGGACGGCGGTGGATGGGGTGGCGTACAGAGGAGGCTGGGGTGGAGAGGGTGTTTTGGCGCCCACGGAGTACGAATGGGGAAATGGAGGGAGAGAGGTAGGGGGAACCATGTCTTTGGGATGCGCTTGTCTCAATGCGGGGAAGGTTACCAACTTACCCCCCGTTTAAAATTTCGGACATCACAAGAATATTGGGCTGCTGGGGATAGGACGGTAATCTTGCATACACCGAATATTTGCCGTGGGAGATTTCGGCCGAAGAGAGTTTGTTTTGGCACCCACCATGTATGAATCCGGGTGAGAGGCGATTTCGGCCGAGGAGACACTGTGTTTTGGCGCCCACCGTGTATGAATCCGGGTGAGAGGCGGTTATGTCACGTTTGAGTGAAATTACAAACCTGCCCCTATCAAGACCTATTGAAATCGAGCTGACATGTGTTGCATGTCAGGGACAGGCAGTAATTTCCATCTCCCATATTTTGGTTTCGGGCGGTTACTGCGAGTTTCACCGATTCGTTCAAATTTTTGAGAAAAAGCTTGCACGTTTACCATGCCAACTCAATAACAATCCATTTTGTATTCTTTTTTTCGGGCAGGATCCATTTTCGATTCGAATAAAATTCTATATACATCATTTTTATATATACTTTCAAAAGCACAACAAAGAATTCTTCTCCTTTATATAATATGATTTACAAATACAATGATCTCAAAATCATAAGGTTGAATTCAAAAAATTTAAACCAAATTATGTTCTACTCAAATGTATGGATCAGTAATATCTAGATATTAAATAACATAGATGCACGCGATTCATATGAGTATGCATGTTTGATTGATTAATTTTGGTTCGAGTATGAATTACATGTATCATCATCTCGAATTCAAATATTTGAATCCCTTTTATGTTGACATTTTCTATACACGCAACTAAATATTTGAATCTCCTTTCACGCCCATCTCTCTCGCTTGCACCTTCATGTAGCTATCACTCTCTTTTCTCTAGCTCACTCGCATGCTCACTTCATGTTTTTCCTATTTTCGCAAACATGCTCTCTCGTCATCTCCCTTGAGAAGTGTCACACTCTCCCTATCATTATACATTACACGGTTTTCATTATCTCTCACGTCTCTATCGTTCTCTGGTATCACTAGGTACCTAAGCTTTATTTTTCACCGCCACACACACACTCTCACTCGTCTTTCACTTTGTCTTTCTCTCTAGGGTTCTCTCATGCACCCTATATCTTTCTAGATATGACTCCTACCACTAAAATCACTCTCTCCTGCACACACAACGTTTGTTGGGGTCTCCTTTCTGTCTTCACCTCAGTTATAAAAGTGACATTATTCATTTGTTTACTGATCAGCCAAACTCTCCCCCTTTCTCTCTCTCTCACACACAACTCCTACTTCCACTCCCCCTCCCGACTACCGTCTCTCTCTCTCTCACACACACACAACACTCTCACTTTCGCGCCCCTGACTCGTATTTCTCTAGCAAACATTGATCGACCAACCTCCAAATAGGTCTATACATACGCACACTCTTGCTTCCACTATCTCGTGCATGTCTCTCTCGCACTCCTTGTATCTATGTAGATTTTTCATCCCTTCTTGAGACACGCCCTCTCGATCTTGCACACACACACACACACTATTGCCTCATTTTATGGTGATACCTCTCGCACACACACTCTTTGTGTCTTTGTCACACACGCACTCCGTCCTCCTCCTCTCTTCCTCTCTCTCTCTCTCACACACACCACACACACATGGGCTTTTTGCAACAATATACCACTTCTCAAATCTTGAAACTAACCACATTCCTCCCTTATCTCATTAAAACCGCCAAAGGAATATATTTTGAGTGAAACATAACATATTTTTAGTGATATACGTATTTCAAAACTATAATCTTTTCTATCGGTGAATATGTATTAATGTACTTTGAACGTGTGGCAACGCATTGGCACATTGCTAGTTATTACTGTATAATTTTTTGGACACCAGACAAACAGTGGAGTACATATACGAAGAGAAGAGGTGCACGCACGCAGTCAGTCTCTCGCTGTCTCACACACATGAGAGTTACGTAAAGGCACAGTAAACAAATAAACCCTATGTGCATGATTGCTACATGTGTGGGTACCGGGTATGTGGTGGAGCGCATCTTTGTAGGAATAGTTAGCTCGCGTGATAATTTGATCCGTAGGAGTTGATGGTCGGGACCACAGGTGAACGACCTGGAGGCGGTGGCTTGCCAGTCACCACTGATCGAGTTGCCACGTTTAAAATATCATTTTTAACGGGGTAAGAGTTCCGATTTTCAATGGCGTGTTATACTAGTTTTCAGAACAATTTGTACGGAGCGAAAATGGAATTCATAACTACTACATCCGTCCTGGTTTACTAGTCCCCATCGTATTTTGGGTCAAAGTTTGTCCACGAATTTTACTTGTAAAATGTGAATGGAAAATGAGATCTGTTATACCCAAAAAAAGGACTGGAGGGAGTGATTGCTCTGACACGGACGCGATCTCTCATAGCGCATGCATTGAACCGGCGCGCTGGCCAAGAGGGCCCCACTCGTTGCACGCCATGCTGAACACGCCTCCTCGCCGCATCCAACCGGCTTCAGACTGCCCCGCTTGCCTCCATTGAATCCGCGCGTGTGCCGGCAACACGTCCTTCCGCGAGCCAGCCGGCATTTTAGAACATAGCGCCGGTTGGATCCTCTCGTCTGCTCGCTATTTAAATGAGGCCAGATGCCTAGCAAGAACCGCACCACACCGCCGCTCCCCATATCCTCCTTGCACCATTTTCTCCACACTCTCCATAGCATCCGGTGAGCAGGAAGATGAGTTCTCCGGCATAAAAGCCAGCTGTGTGCCCCGATGAGCCAGGCAACTCGCTGCCCCACCTCCCTCCCCGCCCCAGGCCGTCAGTACCATGGGCGAGGCTGCAGGCGGGCAAGCGGTGGAGCAAGCCGCCGCTCCAAGCTGCCCCCTAGTGCATCAACTCGACGCTCCAAGCCTGCTCGCAGAGGAGTGGCCAGTTGCTGCACGCAGGCACATGGGGGACCACGGCGTCCAGTGCACCGTGGTTGGCCACGCCATCCGACGCAAATGTTGGCGGAGCCACGGCATGCTAGCGGAGGTGGCCAACACGTCCGCGGCCACCGCCGACACTGAGGAATAGTAGACCACGGGTGCCGCCGCCGCTTAGAACCCACGAATGCTACGACCACCGCGCCTCTGGCATAGGCACCCGGTGTGTTGCCCGGTTTGGCTCAAAACATCATGGACCCCAGCCGCGGCCGCATTAGAAATTATACCTGCTTCCAGAAGTTATTCGCATTTAGTCAAAAAATGTCCAAAAAATAATTAATTACATATGGTCTTGACTTGTTGTGCTCGCACTGGTAGTAGGAACTAGAGATTTTGTTTATTTGTAACTCTCCTTACATTTTTTTGAGTTTGAAGTGACTCATGGTTGTGGTCATTATCTATGAATGTGCAGATATCTGTGAACATGAGTTTGATGTGGAAGTTGAACTTGGAATGTTGGGCTTGCGTGTGAACTATACCATGTCCAATGGTTCGTCTGTTATTGTTCGGAAAGTAATGGCTGTTATTACATGAACCGGAAAAAAAAATATTTTGTGCCACATCTAGGCATCACAGACTTACACACATCTCAGTAGATGCACGAACATCACAACAAGCATGCTGACTAGATAAACATTTGAACCTACCTATTATGAATGAAAATTTCTATTTACAACAGCTTTAGATAGCAGGAGATGCCTAGCCTGCTCTGCTTCTGCTAGCTTCTTTCTGGCTTCTTCCATCTCTTCTTTGGCTTGGGTGAAGAGAGCATCTGATTGCTCTTTTCGCTTCTTCAGGAACTCAGCTACATTCTCAAGGGCTGCTGCACACTTTGTTTTAGCCTTTACTAGAGCAACGAGGACACGAACACTTGATGACTCCACCTGGCTTGTGAGTAATCCAGCATCATCTTGGAATTTGCACCTTGCGTCTAATCCAGCATCATTAGGCAAATGGCACCTTGTGTGTAATCCAGCCTCATTTTGGAAACATGATATCGAGGTTGACCATACTTCCCTCCTCGCAGGAACTACTTTCTGACATGAAGAAGTTACTTCTTTTTTAGATCAATTGCTAGAGCTCCCCAGATCCATTAAGTAGAAGCCCGATAAACAGGACTAGGAGAAGTGAATTCAAAAGGAGTAATATAAAAATAGACTGCAAGGTGAGAACACCCACTTCCTACATCAAGCTAAAAAGGAAAGCATTAGGACGATTAAGACTATGCTTATTTACATATCAAACAGAGCCAGCTTATAGAAACTACAAAATATACATCGAAGAACACAAGGCTAAGAGAAATAGAAAATCCAGCAGAGGGGTGCACTAAGCCAAGGGTTGCTGCAGCAAAACAACCGGTAACCAGATGATCTCCAGGGCGTCTGTAGGCTCGTTTGACTGACTAGCTTCAACACTAAATTACAAAAGATTGATCCTACGGCATGGTCGGTCCACTGAGTAAATTGAGATCCTACAAATGATTGAGAGCCTAATAAAGTGTACCGGAATTTGTTTGTCTCACCTATTATTGTTTAATAATCTGCCACACTGCTGGATTGCATGGCAAAAACCCTAGCCAAGCAGACAACATGGTTTGACGCTGCTTTTGGCTCGGGGCTTGCCTAGGGCATGGTCTAGTTCCGTGTTCACTATTGCTGCCAGACACATACCATGTCAAAGTAAAAAAATGGTCAAAAGAGGGGACTCCCTCCGATTTCATTAACGAGACCATCAAGGACACACAAAACATCCACCACTGCTTGTCAGGTTCTCAATGTCAAAGTAATTGAAAGGTTGTTACTTACCAAAGCTCGATCTACAGGTTCGGTGCAGTTCCTCTTTAACTTGCGACGTTCCTTGAAGATGTCCCCAACATCCCGTATTTGGTCTTCATTGCTCCTCTACATGTTCGCATTCATAGTTTTAAAATCTCAACATGGCAAGAAAAATATAGTAAGTGATGGCGCTCCCACCTTCCACCACGACGCTCCCACCCTCACCGGCGATCTCCACCCTCCGCTGATCTGTGGATCCTCTCCGATCATCTCTTCTGGCGTCCTCTCTGGATCAAGGCAATACCCATCTTTCATGGGTTCTTCTGGTGGATCTACCCTTGTCTTGGATTTCTCCAAGGGTAGGGTTTTCTCAGATGAGGTTTTCAAATCTACTAGTCACATGATCCATCCAATGGGACGACGGAGGGCTTTTACATTGATTGTGTCTTTTAGCCGTCATGCCTTCCGTTTGTCGAAGGATTCTGTGGCGGCGGCCTTGGAAGCTGCGATTGGTGGCTCGGCAATTTATCTTCGGGTTACTCACATCAAGGATAAGGTTTTCTCTTTCCAAGTCTCCTGCAAGCAAGTTGGTTTTCTTATTATGGATCTTCGTTCTTTTGCTTGTGATCTGTTCAAATGCTACTTTAATCTGTGGGGCAATGGAGGACCAAATTGGGTTAGAGAAGGTAAGATTTGGCATAAGGAATGTGACGCAGAATGGATTTTGATTAGTCCAACCAGGTGTAGATCATCTTTGGGTTTGCTGGCCATGCATAAACCACCGATTAGATCTTCTTTTAAGTCGGCAGGATCTGCCAAGAAGAAATTATCTTTTGCCACTTTTGAGAAGTATTCTGCTTGCAAAGGTTATAGATACCCGACAACACAAACTTGCATTGACATGATCACTGATGGGGGTTATGATCTTTCTGCACATGAGCGTGTTTTTATTTAGCAACCCCCCTCTAGATTTGCATTGGACAGTGGCTAGGCACCTATTGTGTTTGGTACGGTCTTCCCGTTGCCGGAGTTGCACCGGCTAGCCACCTCGTCGTCGGGGTGTGATCCGGTTTCTGTGGATCCATTGCCCGTGCCTGCTAGCAATCTATCCGCGCGTTTTGCCGAAGCGGGAATTTCTCCCATTCAAAATGCCTGCCATGCGACGGGCCCACAGCCTTCGGGGACTCAACTAATTGGCAGCCCAATGCTACAGTCTATCCCATCTTCTGATGGGCCTGTTATTCCTCAGAATAGCCCAGTTTCTGATGGGCAGGCCTCTTCTCCTAGCCCAGGCCCACTGGTCACCACACAGGAAATTCCTACGACCCAAGAGGCAGCTCGACAATTTGAAGCCATGGTCGATGACATGGTGGACCGCATGTTAACTTGCATTGTTTGCTCTCAGAGGGGCCACTTGGCAGCTGCATGTGGAATGCGAGCGGTCTGCTCAGCTTGCTCTCGCTCGGGTCACTCTAGGAAGGACTGTAATGATTTCGCGCACTCCAATGGATTGGTTTGGAAGCCAATTTCTTTGCAACAATATACGAGTATATCGGAATCCTCTGACTGTCATGGGAAGGGAGCCGGAGTTATTGGGATAGCTTGTCCAGTCCCATCGCCGCCGCCCACATTGCTTCAATCTCCTCCCCTTCCTTCCAAAGAAAACCCCAGGCCATCCGCCATCGTCCATGGCGAACTATGAGCTTGATCCGAAGTGCTTTGTGCTGGCTGGTCATCACATCATTGATGGTGGCGACTGGCGTCTTCCCCGAACCTTCTTCACACCAGCTGCTCGGCCTCCCCGCCGCCATGAGGACTTCATGGTCGCGGAAGTCATGCTCGCGCCGGAGGGTCCGCTTGGGCTAGTGCGGGAGGAGATTGTTCAGTTTCTTCAGAACAGAGGTACTATGGTTCGTTCTGCTCAGCCCTGGTTTCACGGAGTTGGATTGTTTCAAGTTAGGGATCCCACTGTCAGATACTCTTTGATCTAGCATGCCCCATTTCCTTTGGGTAATGATCGCTTTGTTAGATTTATGAAACATGATAAGGGGGGGAATTTCAAGGGCACTCATGGTTTTCGTAAAGGCTAGCTCATGTTCATTGGTATCTGTAAGTGCATCTAGTGCCACCCCTAGTTGGTTTTGGAGTATTGACGACAAACCTTGTTGAGGGACTAATGTGTTTGTGAGAATTGCAGGATAACACAGGTAGTAGTCCCTCATTGATTCGGTTTACCTACCGGAGATGACCCCTAAAAATGTATGAAGACAATGGTGGTATGTGAAGATATTCACATTGAAGACTATGACAAGAGAAGGCATTGCGTGAAGACTATGGAGCGCGAAGACTTAGTTGTTTCCTTTTCTTCTTTGTTGAGTCATAGGAACCACCGTACTGTTAAGTGGGGTCCCAGTGAACAAAGTCAGAGTGACTGAAGTGATGCTTAACCAAATCCTATGTCTTCGAGCGAAGACAATGAGAGCAAATCTTATCCAGAGTTGGATGAGTCAGCTTTACTTGTAGCCCAAGTCAAGCTGCCGCGTGTGTTTGAAATCTGACCGTTGGAACACGTGTCAGTTCCTTAGTGACCCAGGGTCATTTCGGACAAATCAGGTCAGGTTGCCTAGTGGCTATAAATAGCCCACCCCCTACACCATAAATTGGTGGCTGCTCAGAGTTAGTGCACAACTTTTGTCGTTTGAGAGCAACCCACCTCCGAAGCTTTTGAGAGAGAGAAATCCTTGCGAGGACAAAGCCCAAACACCCAGAGCCAAAGAGTGTTAGGCATCACTGAAGTCTTTCTGTCTGCGTGACCTGAAGACTTGTTACACTTGAGGACTGTGAATCCTCCAGCCGGTTAGGCGTCGCGTTCTGAGCATCCAAGAGTCATTGTGGATCGCCGGTGAACGAAGTCTGTGAAGGTTTGGAAGTCTACCTTGAAAACTTACCAGAGTGATTGGGCGAGGACTGGGTGTCCTTAGCTCAAGGGGAATAAGGTGAAGACGTGGTCTTCTGAGTTGAATCTCAGCCTCCCTAACCAGACGTACAGTTGTCACAGCAACTGGAACTGGTCCAACAAATCCTGTGTCCTCAACAAGTCATTGGTTCTATCCTCTCCCTCTCTTTACTTACAATTTGTCTTCGTGAAGTCATTGCCTGCTTACACTACCTGTTTGACTTCACTGTGTGACTACTATCATTGTCTGGCTTCATACTATCTTCCATCCTGATCTTTACTACCTAGCTGCTATTAGTCTTCGTGCTTTCACTTCATTGCATACTTGACTATGGCTTGCTTAGTGTAGTCTACCTTCCGCTGCATATCAATAGGTTCATTTCTATTGTTTGTCTTCGAAACTCTCATGTTTTGAAGACGTTCATAAAAATCGCCTATTCACCCCCCCTCTAGTCGATAACTAGCACTTTCAATTGGTATCAGAGCAAGGTACTCCCTTGTTCTGTGTGATTCGGTTTAACCACCTGGAGTTTTAGCTATGTCGACTGCAGGGATAATCAAAGTCTCCGCTGCTTGCCCCGTCTTCGATGGAACTGAATATCCCTACTGGAAGAATAAGATGCGCATGCATCTTGAAGCCATTGATGTCGACCTCTGGTATGTCGTCAAGAATGGCGTTCCTAAGACTGGTGAAGGTGTCACCCTGCTGATGTCAAGAAGTTCATTCAACTGGATTCTACTGCCAAGAACATCATCTGTGGTCATTTGACCAAAGGACAGTATGGCCATGTGAGTGCTCTGGAAACGTCACAGCTAGTCTGGGACTGGCTCTCCAAGGTCAACGAAGGCGTCTCAACCCAGAGAGATCAAAGGATCAGTGTTCTTCGCAACCTCTTCAACCGCTTCAAGAGAAACGACAATGAGAATGTCCAGCTCACGTTTGATCGCCTCACTTACATCACAAATGAGCTTCGTGCTCTCGGCGCCACTGAGATCACCAAGCATGAAATCGTCAAGACACTACTGAGATCACTTGACAGCTCGTTCGACACCCTTGCCCTGATGATACAAGAACGCCCTGACTTCAAGACACTCGATCCGTCTGATATACTTGAGAGGCTCAACACACATGAGTTCCAGCTATCTGAGAAAAGAGATATCTATGGTCCCAACTACGGCCGAACTCGTGCTTTGAAGGCAAAAGTTGTTTCCTCATGTGAAGAAGAATCTGACTACAGTTCTGATGATCCTGAAGACATTGGAAAGGAACTTGCTATGCTTGTGAAGAAGTTCCATAAGTTCACTAAGAAGAAGGGCTTCAGAAAGTCTTCACGATCCAGCTCAAGAAATGATGAAGCTTCCACTCATGACTACAAGAAGAGAACGTGTCACAAGTGCAAGAAACCTGGACACTACATCTCTGAGTGTCCACAGTGGGACAATGAGAACAACAACAAGAAGAAGAGCAAGGAATATGATTCTGATGACAAGAAGAAGAAGAAATCCTCAAAGTCTTCTTCCAAGTCCTCATCCAAGTCTTCATCTCATAAGAAGAGCTCATCTGGCAAGGCTCGTGCTTTTGTTGGCAAGGAGATGGATTCAGAGGAGTCTGCTTCTGAGGAGGCGGAGGTGGAGTCTGAGGAGGAGTCCGACCCTGGCGTTGCAAGTCTGGCTCTAGCTACAGCCTATGTTGCCAAGTCCATCTTCAACACTGAAGACAATGGCCCCGTCACCAACGCTGATGCTAATGACAAGGACGAGTCTGCTCCCACCTACTGCTTCATGGCACGTGGTGCCAAGGTAAAATCACGCGATGCTTACTTTCAAACATCAAGTGAAGATGACTCTGATTGTGAATCCAAACCCAGCTACAAAACACTTGCTAAAATTGCAACTGAACAACAAAAAGCTATGTAACATACTCAAACTGTTAGACAAAAGCGATGACCTGTTGGACGCGGGAATGACCCGTTCTCAGTCCTTAATTGAAGACATAAAAAATCTTCATGTTAAGTACCAGGAACTTGAAAGTCGTCATGAAACGCTCTCAACCACTCATGAAAAGCTTTCCTATGATTATCTTCAAAGAAAGCAAGAGCTTGAGAAATTGAGAGCGGCTCATGAAGATCTTCAAAAAGAGAATGAGTCACTTCGCGCTCAACAGATCAGTTCCGCTCAGGAAGGATTCGAACCACCATGTCTAAAATGCCTTGAGCGTGATAACGCTACTTCTGTTCCTGAATGTTCTACTGCTGCTACTGTTGCAATATCTTCAACTGCTGATGTGGTAACTAACCCCTCTACTGAGGATACCACTACTATTGCTGATGATAATGCTAGGTTGAAGACATTGCTCGAAACAGGGGTGTACAAAAGTCTCAAAGGGCATCAGACATTGTGCGATGTCCTCCAAAAGCAGATTCTAAACCGAAACCCTAGGAAAGAGGGTGTTAGGTTCGGGAGGAAAATGAATGTTGATGGCTCCTACTGGAAGCCTGAGCAGTACCCCAAAACCACATGGGTTGTTGCAAAGGAACCTTCAGTGGATCCATCCACCTTATCTGGCTTCACTTGTGCTAACCCTATTATCATTGATGAATCCTTTGATGCAAACTATAAACTGTTTAAGAATCAGAATGGTGAAGTGCTTGTCAGGTATATTGGTACTAACTGCAGGAATGGGCCACCTATGAAGAAGATCTGGGTTCCCAAAAGTTGTCGTGAGAATCTTCCTGTGAATGTCATCATGACACCGCCTAGGAAGAAGACAAATCCCAGACCAAAGGCTTCATATGGTCCAAAGGCTTCATACAGACAGAAGACTCACCTGAGTCACCCTAACGCCGATGTTTTGCAGGGAAACCATACTCAGACTTATGAATATGAGCGTGTTTCTTCAAACCGCTATGTTCATAAAACTAAGAACTTTTCTGCTTATTCATATGAGTATCATTCATCTCCTGCAAGGCTATTTGCTAGGGCTCCAAAGCCGAAGTTCTCAGATGCTGCACTTAGACTCATTGCTTCTAAGCCACCCCTGAAGATGTGGGTGGTTAAGAAGAATTAACTTTCTTTTGCAGGGAAAGGTCTCCAGCCAGAAATCAAAGGCGTCTGATGCTATTGCTGGGGACCTAAAACATCTTGTAGGGCGCAAGATCAAATGCCCAAATGGTCTCACTATGTATTTTGTTCCTGAATCGTTTGCCAATCATCCTATCAGTCCTAATCTTGATCTGAGCTTTGATAATCCTCTTGCCCATCAAATGTTTATGCTTCACAATACTCTTGGTGAAGCCTATCCCCCTAACTGTACTGTAGGGTATGACACCTCATGCTTCAGAATGGATTATGGACAGTGGATGCACTAATCATATGACTGGTGATCGAAGTCTTCACATGGACTCAACCTTACGTCCATCTGACAAGAGTCACATCACATTTGCTGACACTGGTAAAAGCAAGGTATTGGGTCTAGGTAGAGTTGCAATCTCAAAGGATCAGCACATGGATAAAGTGATGCTTGTTGAATCCCTTGGTTTCAACTTAATGTCTGTCTCAATGCTTTGTGACTTGAACATGATTGTGATATTTGGAAAATATCGTTGCCTTGTACTAATGGAATCTGACAAGTCTCTAGTCTTTGAAGGGTACCGGAAAGATGATCTGTACATGGTAGATTTCTCAGCAGGACCACAGCTTGCCGTATGTCTTCTGGCAAAAGCTTCAGAGTGCTGGCTCTGGCATCGGAGGCTAGGGCATGCTGGCATGAGGAATTTACACACTCTCGCAAAGAAGAAGCATGTCATAGGCATTGAGGGCGTCAAGTTCAAGAAGGATCACTTGTGCGGTGCCTGCGAAGCTGGAAAGATAACTAGGGCCAAGCATCCCTCGAAGACGATCATGACGACATCTCAACCCTTCGAGCTGCTACACATGGACCTATTTGGCCCTACTCACTACTCTACTCTCACTACTACTGCTTGTCTCTATGGCTTCGTCATTGTTGATGATTATTCAAGATATATGTGGGTGCACATAATTCTCTACAAGACTGAAGTGCAGGATGTCTTCAGACGCTTCGCCAACCGTGCCATGAACAACTATGGCGTCAAGATCAAGCATATCAGAAGTGACAACGGCACAGAGTTCAAGAACACCGGCCTCGATCTTTACTTGGATACATTAGGCATCACTCATGAGTTCTCAGCTCCGTACACACCTCAGCAGAATGGCATCGTGGAGCGCAAGAACAGAACGCTCATTGAGATGGCACGGACAATGCTTGATGAATACAAGACTCCAAGAAAGTTCTGGCCTGAAGCTATTGATACTGCATGTCATGTCATCAACCGTGTTTATCTTCACAAGCTTCTGAAGAAAACATCCTATGAACTCCTCACTGGTAAGAAGCCAAATGTCAGTTACTTCAGAGTATTTGGTGCTAGGTGCTGGATCAAGGATCCACATCACATTTCAAAATTTGCACCGAAAGCACATGAAGGTTTTATGCTTGGTTACGGAAAGGATTCGCACTCCTACAGAGTCTTCAACCTCTTTCACTATAAAGTGGTTGAAACTGTGGATGTGCGGTTCGATGAGACTAACGGCTCGCAAAGAGAGCACCTGCCAAATGTGCTAGATGAAGTTCCACCCAGTGAATCCATCAAGCTAATGGGAACTGGAGAAATCATACCATCTGAAGCACAGCCTGAAGAGGAACTTATCATTTCTGCACCTAATCAACCTGAAGACAATGCTCACCCCGAAGACAATCCTCCTAATAATGACAATGATCAGCAAGAGCAAAATCTTCGTCCGGTTCATCCTCGTGTTGCAAATGAAGTACAGATTGAGAAGATAATTGACAGCATCAATGCGCCTGGTCCACTCACTCGTTCAAGAGCAACATAGCTAGCAAATTTCTGTGGGCACCTTGCATTTGTCTCAATATCTGAACCCAATAAAGTTGCTGAAGCCTTCATGGAACCTGAATGGATTCAAGCTATGCAAGAAGAGCTTCAACAGTTCAAGCTGAACAATGTCTGGGAACTTGTCAAGCGTCCTGACCCCCGCAAGCACAACATAATAGGCACAAAATGGATATATCGCAACAAGCAAGATGAGCATGGTCAAGTTGTTAGAAACAAGGCTCGTCTCATTGCTCAAGGATACACTCAAGTTGAAGGGATTGACTTCGATGAAATATTTGCTCATGTGGCTAGGCTTGAAGCTATTCGCATATTGCTAGCCTATGCAAACCATCACAACATCCTGCTGTATCAAATGGATGTGAAGAGTGCATTTCTCAACGGCAAGATTGAAGAAGAAGTGTATGTTGCACAACCTCCTGGCTTTGAAGATCCAAAACATCCTGATATGGTGTACAAGCTAAACAAGGCACTGTATGGCCTCAAACAAGCCCCTCGCGCTTGGTATGATACAGTCAAAGACTTCCTGAAGAGCAAAGGCTTCAAACCTGGTTCCCTAGATGCCACACTCTTCACGAAGACATATGATGCTGAACTGTTTGTGTGCCAACTATATGTGGATGACATTACCTTCGGCTGCACCAACCAGCAATACAGTCATGAGTTCGGACACATGATGCAAGAGCAATATCAGATGTCCATGATGGGTGAGCTGAAGTTTTTCCTTGGTCTTCAAATCCGTCAACAAAGCAATGGCATCTTCATATCTCAAGAGAAATATCTCAAAGATTGCCTGAAGAAGTTTGGAATGCAAGACTGCAAAGGTTACACGACGCCAATGCCAACCAAGAGTCATCTGGGTCCTGACGCCAATGGTAAAGAGTTCGATCAAAAGGTATACCGCTCCATGATTGGTTCTTTACTTTATTTATGTGCATATAGGCCAGATATTATGCTTAGTGTTTGCATGTGTGGTCAATTCCAAGCAGCACCAAAGGAATCGCATCACTTAGCTGTGAAGCGAATTCTATGATACTTGGCTTACACCCCAACATTAGGATTATGGTATCCAAAGGGCTCAGAGTTTGATCTAGTTGGATTCTCGGATGCTGATTATGCTGGTGACAAGGTGGATTGCAAGTCTACATCAGGCACATGTCACTTTCTGGGACGATCACTTGTTTGTTGGTCTTCAAAGAAGCAGAACTGTGTATCACTCTCCACTGCTGAATCTGAATACATTGCTGCTGGATCTTGCTGCGCTCAGCTTCTATGGATGAAGCAAATACTCAAGGACTATGGCATCCATCTAAAACAAGTACCGCTCTACTACGACAACGAAAGCGCCATCAAGATTGCCAACAACCCAGTTCAGCACTCGAAGACAAAGCACATTGAAATTCGTCATCACTTTCTCAGAGATCATGTCATGAAGGAAGATATTGATATCATACACGTCAACACTGAAGAGCAACTGGCAGATATCTTCACAAAGCCCTTGGATGAGAAAAGGTTTTGCAAGTTGCGGTGTGAGCTAAATATCTTGGAATCCTCAAATGTCCTGTGATCAGGCACACATCCTAACACTTATGCATGTTGATGACTTAGATGTGCAACACACGAAGTAAAGTATATCTTCAATCAATGAAGACTTACACTCTAAGTGTGAATACATTAACGTGGAATTTGACTTCGGAGCGCCACGATAATTGTGCGCCGTGTCTGGGTCTAATACTTCCTATACGGTGGGTAACGCCACCACCAAATTCTTCTATTTGAAGTGTTTTGCTCATGGCGTTACATTTGCTATGTCTTCGCATTTGGTTTGTCTTCATTATTGATACGTCTCCGTCGTATCTACTTTTCCAAACACTTTTGCCCTTGTTTTGGACTCTAACTTGCATGATTTGAATGGAACTAACCCGGACTGACGCTGTTTTCAGCAGACTTTCCATGGTGTTATTTATGTGCAGAAACAAAAGTTCTCGGAATGACCTGAAACTCCACGGAACGTTTATTTGGAAATAATAAAAAATCTTGCAAAAGATGAAGACCAGGGGGCCCACACCCTAGCCACGAGGGTGGGGGGGCGCGCTACCTCGTTGGCCCCCTGGAGCTCCTCCGACCTCAACTCCAACTCTATATATTTGCTTTCGGGGAGAAAAAAATCAGAGAGAGGATTCATCTCGTTTTACGATATGGAGCCGCCGCCAAGCCCTAAAACCTCTCGGGAGGGCTGATCTGGAGTCCGTTCGGGGCTCCGGAGAGGGGGATTCGTCGGCATCGTCATCATCAACCATCCTCCATCACCAATTTCATGATGCTCACCGCCGTGCGTGAGTAATTCCATCATAGGCTTGCTGGACGGTGATGGGTTGGATGAGATCTATCATGTAATCGAGTTAGTTTTGTTAGGGTTTGATCCCTAGTATCCACTATGTTCTGAGATTGATGTTGCTATGACTTTGCTATGCTTAATGCTTGTCACTAGGGCCCGAGTGCCATGATTTCAGATCTGAACCTATTATGTTTTCATGAATATATGTGAGTTCTTGATCCTATCTTGCAAGTCTATAGTCACCTACTATGTGTTATGATCCGGCAACCCCGAAGTGACAATAATCGGGACCACTCCCGGTGATGACCATAGTTTGAGGAGTTCATGTATTCACTATGTGCTAATGCTTTGTTCCGGTACTCTATTAAAAGGAGGCCTTAATATCCCTTAGTTTCCATTAGGACCCCGCTACCACGGGAGGGCAGGACAAAAGATGTCATGCAAGTTCTTTTCCATAAGCACGTATGACTATATTTGGAATACATGCCTACATTACATTGATAAATTGGAGCTAGTTCTGTGTCACCCTATGTTATGATTGTTACATGATGAACCGCATCCGGCATAATTCTCCATCACCGATCCAATGCCTACGAGCTTTTCACATATTGTTCTTCGCTTATTTACTTTTTCGTTGCTACTGTTACAATCACTACAAAACACCAAAAATATTACTTTTGCTACCGCTACTTTTGTTACCGTTACCACTACTATCATATTACTTTGCTACTAAATACTTTGCTGCAGATACTAAGTTATCTAGGTGTGGTTTAATTGAAAACTCAACTGCTAATACTTGAGAATATTCTTTGGCTCCCCTTGTGTCGAATCAATAAATTTGGGTTGAATACTCTACCCTCAAAAGCTGTTGCGATCCCCTATACTTGTGGGTTATCAAGACTATTTTCTGGCACCGTTGTCGGGGAGCATAGCTCTATTCTTTGAGTCACTTGGGATTTATATCTGCTGGTCACTATGAAGAACTTGAAAGACGCTAAGACAACAATTTATACCTCAACTACGAGGGGAGGTAAGGAACTTCCATCTAGCTCTGCACTTGATTCACCTTCTGTTTTGAGTAAGCTTGCGACACCTAAACCTGCTTCTGCTATTCGTTCTGATACGTCGCATGTTATTGATGATGCCACTTCTGCTATGCATGATACTTATGATGAAACTACTTCTATGCTTGATACTACTGTGTCGCTTGGTGAATTTCTTGATGAACAAATTGCTAGGGTTAGAGAGAAAGAAATTATTGAAACTGATTATATTGATGAAAGTGATGATGAAGACTTTCCTGTTATTCCTGAGGGTTAGGTTTTTGATAAAGAAGCTACTTTAGCTATTTTAGCTTGCAAAGATAGATATGAACTCAAGAGGTTATTAGCTAAATGGAAGCAGCAATCTCTTAATGCTAGAATGAAACCTGACCCTGCTTTTGCTACTTCACCTATCTGTGTTACTGATAAGGATTATGAATTCTCTGTTGATCCTGATATAGTTACTTTGGTTGAATCTGATCCTTTTCAAGGCTATGAATCTGAAACTGTTGTGGCACATCTTACTAAATTAAATGATATAGCCACCCTGTTCACTAATGATGAGAGATCTCGCTACCTATATATCCTTAAAATATTTCCGTTCTCATTAAAGGGTGATGCTAAGATATGGTTTAATTCTCTTGATCTTGGTTGTGTGTGTAGTCCTCAGGATATGATTTATTACTTCTCTGCTAAATATTTCCCTGCTCATAAGAAACAAGCTGCTTTGAGGGAAATATACAATTTTGTGCAAATTGAAGAAGAGAGTCTCCCACAAGCTTGGGGGAGGCTTCTCAAGTTACTTAATGCTTTTCCTGATCATCCTCTTAAGAAAAATGAAATACTTGATATCTTTTACAATGGACTAACCAATGCTTCCAGAGATTACCTGGATAGTTGTGCTGGTTCTGTTTTCAGGGAAAGAACACCGGATGAAGCTGAAATTCTATTGAATAATATGTTGACAAATGAAAATAATTGGACACTTCCTGATCCAGCTCCTGAGCGAATTCCTGAGCCTATTCCTAAACCAACTCCGAAGAAGAGAGGTGTGCTATTTCTCAGTCCTGAAGATATGCAAGAGGCAAAGAAATCTATGAAAGAAAAGGGTATTAAAGTTGAAGATGTTAAGAATTTACCTCATATTGAAGAAATACATGGTCTTGATTTACCGCCTGTTGAAGAAACATATGATCTTAATCCTTCACCTATTGAAGAAGCTCATGGTCTTGATAACCTGACACAGGTAGTAAAGGTAAATTCTCTCTATAGATATGATAAAGCTGAAATCCTTCCTACTAAAATTGCTAGCCAATGCTTGGATGAGTTTGATAACTTTATGGTTAAGCAAGAAGATTTCAATGCTTATTTTGGTAGACAATTAAAACAAAATGCTTATATGATTGAACACTTGGGTGATTACATGGCTAATGTTAAAGGTGAACTTAAACTCATTAGTAAACATGCTTCTATGGTTACCACTCAAGTAGAACAAGTACTTAAAGCTCAAAATGATTTGCTCAATGAAACGAATAGTAAGAAAATGATTATGCTGTTAGAGTGGCTACTAGAACTGGTAAGATGACTCAGGAACCTTTGTATCCTGAAGGCCACCCTAAGAGAATTGAGCAAGATTCTCAGAGAAATAATATAGATGCACCTAGTCCTTCTAAAAAGAAGAAAAAGAAAAATGATAGGACTTTGCATGCTTCTAGTGAACCTATTGCTGAACCACCTAAGAATCCAAATGATATTTCTCTTTCTAATGCTGAAACACAATCTGGTAATGAACATGAGCCTAGTGATAATATTAATGATGATGTTCATGATGATGCTCAACCTAGTAATGATAATGATGTAGAAATTGAACCTGCTGTTGATCTTGATAACCCACAATCAAAGAATCAACGTTATGATAAGAGAGACTTTGTTGCTAGGAAACATGGTAAAGAAAGGGAGCCATGGGTTCAGAAACCCATGCCTTTTCCTCCCAAACCATCCAAGAAAAAGGATGATGAAGATTTTGAGCGCTTTGCTGAAATTATTAGACCTATCTTTTTGCGTATGCGATTAACTGATATGCTCAAAATGAATCCTTATGCCAAGTATATGAAAGATATTGTTACAAATAAAAGAAAGATACCGGAAGCTGAAATTTCCACCATGCTTGCTAATTACACTTTTAAGGGTGGAATACCTAAGAAACTTGGAGATCCAGGAGTACCAACTATACCATGCTCCATTAAAAGAAACTATGTTAAAACTGCTTTATGTGATCTTGGAGCCGGTTGTTAGTGTTATGCCTCTCTCTTTATATCGTAGACTTGATTTGAATAAGTTGACACCTACTGAAATATCTTTGCAAATGGCTGATAAATCAACTGCTATACCTGTCGGTATTTGTGAGGATGTGCCTATTGTAGTTGCAAACGTTACTATTTTAACGGACTTTGTTATTCTTGATATTCCCGAGGACGATAGTATGTCTATTATTCTTGGAAGACCCTTTTTGAATACTGTAGGGGCTGTTATTGATTGCAACAAAGGCAATGTCACTTTTCATGTTAATGGTAATGAGCATACGGTACACTTTTCGAGGAAACAACCTCAAGTCCATAGTATCAATTCTATTGGAAAAATTCCATCGATTATTTTTGGAGGTTTTGAATTTCCTCTTCCTACTGTCAAGAAGAAATATGATATCCTTATTATTGGGGATGTGCATATCCCCGTTGAGGTAACATAGTGTTATTCGAAATTCTCCGGTTCCATGTTATTCGGAATGAGTTTGTTAACAAGACTTGATCAACCTTGTTAGTGGATTCCTTTTGATGAGCATGAGATGGATGAAACTAGAAGGCACAACCTTCTGTACCCTCTTTCTACTTTATGTTATTTAGTTGAAATAAAGTAAAAATAGTATTTTTCTGTCTGTTTTCTGATTTATCCGTGCAATATAAAAATACCCCGAAAATAAAAGTTCTCCAAATGCCCTGAAAATGGAATATGATTTTTCTAGAATTTTTGAGAATATCTGGCACTGAGAACACAGCAGGAGGGGCAAGCACCTGGCCACGAGGGTGGAGGGCGCGCCCTACCCCCTGCCTCGTGGGCCCACGGTGGCCCCCCATCCACTTATTCCTGCACCCACACACTCCTTCTTCCTCCCACAAACACCAATATCCAGCTCAAGCACAAGTTCTAGCTCATTTTGCTGCGATTTTCGATCTCCTTGCTCAAAGCACCTCTCACAAAACTGCTTGGGGAGATTGTTCCTTGGTACGTGACTCCTCCATTGGTCCAATTAGTTTTTGTCCTAGGGCTCTATTCATTGCAAATTTGTGCTGCCTAGGTGACCATGTTCTTGAGCTTGCATGTCAAATTTATATGGTTCCAAGTAGTTCTAATGCTTGATATAGGCTCTAGGCACTTGTAGGAGTAGTTGATATCAATTTTGTTGAGCTTGGTTCACTTTTGTTTGAAGTTACTAAAAATTTCAGAAATTTTTCAGAGGAAGAAATATGCTTAGGAAAATGTTTCAAGGTGGTTCTTCAAGGAAGCAAGGACCCAGGCTTGCAATGCGTGATGCCGACGAGGAGCCACCAAGGGACGCTCCAGTGCGGCCTTGTGAATGGCCTTCAGAAAACTTTATGGATCGAGTGGGAATCAAGGAAGAATTTAACGCATATTTGCGTAACGCTGATCTTGTGAGCTTCGAGGCGGACAAATGCCGCCAATACCACTATCTCACTAGTACATTTGTGAGGAGGTTTGAATTTTCATCTTCATGTAATTCTCCAACCGTCCTGTTTGATCTTTATGAAAAATCTTATACCATGGACGTAGAGGATTTTACCGCTGCTTGCAAATTTCCACAATGGGGTAGTGCTAGTGAACCCCATAAATCTAAATTTAGAAATTTTCTTGCTAGTATAACTGTGGGGGAATCTAGAGATATAGAACAAGCTACCATAGGGAGCATTCATTTTCCTGCTATACATTATTTTGCTCTCTTCATAGGTAGGTGCATAAATGGTAAGGACGAAGCATGTCACATGTGTGTCCCTGACCTCAGTATTCTTAGGAGCGCTGTATTAGGAGACAAGACTTATAACTTGGGAGCCATTGTTGCACGTAGGTTGCACCATAATAGATTTAATGGAGATTTCTTTGGAGGAATTTATGCAACCCGCTTAGCTGATTTTCTTGGTGTGGACATTCGTGAGGATGATATTGAGTTGCCTCCTACTTATTTAGACTATAATGCTATGGTCCACCACCAGTTTGTCGAGAGGAATGAATCACCTCTCCGGTATCGCTTAATCTTTGACAAACGTCGTGCTGTCTATATTACTCTCCCTGCTCCTGCCTTCTTTGATTATCAGGCAAAAGGAAGATATGTTATTACCAGAGAGGAGGCAGATGAGTACGAGAGGAGGGCGGAGGCAGCTCGCCGCCACGCTGCAGCTGAGGAGGCAATAACTGCCGCAGCTCAGTACGACCCTGGCTACAACTATGGATATCCGCCAGGCCATCCGTGGCAATAAACCAACTTAGGCCAAAAGCCTAAGCTTGGGGGAGTACGTATTTCTCACCGACATTACATTTATGTTTACACACACTCATTGATAGATGTCGGTGCTCATACTTTTTCACTGTAGTATCCATGCTAGTTTATTTTTCTTTTTCTTGCTTTCTTCTTGTGTGTTTGATAAACCTTAAGAAAAACCAAAAAAATTAGTGTAACTTTTAGCTAGTTTACTTTTCTTGCTGTAGTAGTAATAATTAAAAAGAAAACCCAAAAATATTTCCCGTTCTTCTTTTGCTTGTTGGGAGCTTTCCCGTGTAAATAGTTTTATTTTCTTTTCTTTTATTTGGGGGTCGATAGGAGAAGACCGTGATTAAATTGTTGAAGTGGCTCTTATATGCATTATTGTTGATTTAACCAAGAGCCCATATTGCCTTGTCTTCTCCTGTTTATTGAATTCTCGCAGATTCCAGCTTAGTCCAATGCACGTGCACTCTTATTAATTTTGCATCGTTCGGTCGTGCAAGTGAAAGGCAATTATGACGATATATGAGGGACTGACTGAGATGAGAGAAGCTGGTATGAACTCGACCTCTCTTGTTTTAGTAAATATGATTAGTCCATCGTTCCTGATTCAGCCTATTATGAATAAACATGTTTGCAATAACAATTAGAGATCATAGTTGCTCGTGCCATGCTTGATTAGCTATGAGTTATAATGGTTTACCTTGCGTGCCAACATGCTATTAAAATGGTTGTGATGTGGTATAGTGGGGTGGTATCCTCCTTTGAATGATTTAAGCGACTCGACTTGGCACATGTTCACACATGTAGTTGAAACAAATCAACATAGCCTTCACGATATTCATGTTCATGGTGGATTATATCCTACTCATGCTTGTACTCAATGTTTATTAATTTTAATGCATGTTCATGACTGTTGTCGCTCTCTAGTTGGTCGCTTCCCAGTCTTTTGCTAGCCTTCACTTGTACTAAGCAGGAATACTGCTTGTGCATCCAATCCCTTAAACCCCAAAGTTATTCCATATGAGTCCACTATACCTTCCTATATGCGGTATCTACCTGCCGTTCCAAGTAAATTTGTATGTGCCAAACTCTAAACCTTCAAATAAACATTCTGTTTTTGTATGCTCGAATAGCTCATATATCAACTAGGGCTGTCCGTATCTTCCATGCTAGGTGGGTTATTCTCAAGAGGAGTGGACTCCGCTCCTCATTCACGAGAAGATGGCTGGTCACCGGGATGCCCAGTCCCATGCTTTATGCAAACTAAATCAAAATAATTGCAAACAAAACTCCCCTGGGACTATTGCTAGTTGGAGGCACTCGTTGTTTCGAGCAAGCCATGGATTGATGCTTGTTGGTGGAGGGGGAGTATAAACTTTACCATTCTGTTTGGGAACCGCCTATAATGTGTGTAGCATGGAATATATTGCCATCTCTTGGTTGTTATGTTGACAATGAAAGTGTGCCGCCCAAAATATTATTTATCTCTATTTCAAAATCGAGCTCTGGCACCTCTACAAATCCCTGCTTCCCTCTGCGAAGGGCCTATCTATTTACTTTTATGTTGAGTCATCACCCTCTTATTAAAAAGCACTAGCTGGAGAGCGCTGCTGTCATTTGCATTCATTACTATTAATTTATATTGGGTATGACTATGATTGGATCTCTTTTACCATGAATTACAATGGCTAGTCAGTCCTTGATCTTTAAAGGTGCTCTGCATTTATGTTTTATGGTCTCAGAAAGGGCTAGCGAGATACCATCTTGTTATATCATATTATGATTGTTTTGAGAAAGTGTTGTCATCCGAGATTTATTATTATGGCTCGCTAGTTGATTATGCCATTGATATGAGTAAACATGAGACCTGACAGTTATTGCAAATGTGGTTAGTCATAATCTTTGCTAAAAACTTGAATGCTGGCTTTACATATTTACAACAACAAGAGCAAACAGAGTTTGTAAAAGTTTTTCTTTATCACTTTCAGTTTATCAACTGAATTGCTTGAGGACAAGCAAAGGTTTAAGCTTGGGGGAGTTGATACGTCTCCGTCGTATCACTACAAAAAAAATACACTTCCGTGATGATACGTGTTTGTCACAGTAGGTCGCGTTTTTTGTCATGCATGTACATCCATGACAAATTTATGACAGAATCAAGATAGTCATACCTGTGCTGTCGTAGAAGTGTTCCATGACATTACCAAAATTATCATCACGGAAGTGTCCACTTCCATGACGATAAATCGCGCGTCACAGAAGTGCTTTCGTCAAGGGTGACCGACACGTGGCATCCACCGTAACGGAACGCCGTTAAGCTATCGGGTCGGGTTTTGGATCCGATAACCCGTTAACAGCCCCGACCAATGGGGATTTTCCACGTGTAAAATCATCATTGGCTGGAGGAAACACGTGTCGGCTCACCGTTGGGACAGATGTCATCCGCTCATTGGACCGAAGGCGCCTATGATACGGCGACACGTGGCACGGCCCAACAGAGGCCCATTCCTGTGAAAAGGCCGGCCCGTTTGACTTGGTCAAAAGGTGGCGGGCCGGCCCACGGAAAGCCTGTTAACGGCCTGTTCGCATATAGCCCATTTACAGCCCGCTAACCCAGGGCCCGTTACGCCCTATCCGAATTAGGCCCAGTAGCGTCATCTGGGCCGTCCAATATGATTCAGCCCGTTTTAACTTCCGGCCCATGTGTGGCCCATGACTTCTTTCGGCCCATATGAGGACCTTTGTAACTCTTGGCCCATTAACGGCCCGTGGTGAAACTGGCCCGTAATGAACAGTGTATCACTTTATACCCATTAACGGCCCGTTATTCCATTGGGCCGTTTCCAGCCCAAGTTATCTTTCGGCCTTCTCAGGGCCCATTGATTCTTGGGCTCATTTGCAGCATTCGGTTACATACGGCCCGTTACTGTCATTTTCTGCTTGTGGGCCAAATTCAGCCCGTCGTTACAGTCGGCCCGTTTGCGGACCGTTAATACGTTGGGCCGTTTTCATGTCAAAAAAACCCGTTGGGCTGTTTTCATAGAGTTATCAAATACGGCCTATTAACGGCCCGTTATGGTCCACGAATAGTACGGCCCATGATTGGCGAAATGATGATACGCCCCGTAGAAGGCCCATGGATCCTACGGCCCGTATGAGGCCCATGGATAGTACGGCCCGTAGAAGGCCCATGGATCGTACGGCCCGTAGAAGGCCCATGGACCCTACGGCCCGTAGAAGGCCCATGGACCCTAAGGCCCGTATAGAAGGCCGATGGATCCTACGGCCGGACGAAGGCCCATGGATCATACGGCCTGCAGGAGGCCCATGGTTACAACAGTCCGTGTGTTGCCACGATTATTTTGGCCTAGTTACCAAAAATAGGCTATTGTGGCCACTAGAAAAAAACAGAAAAAGAACTGCAGTGACTACAAGCAAACAACTAAACAAGACAATAAGGAAATAAATAAGCAAGCAATTAACGCTAGCCTATTACCGCTATTACACATATTACATCCACTGGGCATCAAAGTTCGCCACCAGTGCAAATATAGGGAACAAAGCAGCACATTACATACACTGGCCGTCAAAATTGGCCACCAGTGCAAATAAACGCGGCAGCAAAACAAGAGCATAACTGAAACAACTTCAGAAGAGCTCAAGAAACGTTATCCTGGGTATCCACCATGCTGGCAATAAGCTTAGCAAGCTGATTAGCTTTGTCCTGTTTGGCGCTAAAATCCTCCAACGCTTGCTGTTGCACCAGAAAGTATGCATCTGAATGCTCCAGGGACTTCCGCAGTCCTTCCGCTTCTTGTCGCAGCACAGCTGATCGATGTCTTTCAGCTTGTAGTTGAGACTCAAGAAACCGAACTGATTCAGACAGTGAGTTTGAATAGCTTGTGCAAGCGGTAGTGGCCAGTAACTCGAACACTAAACCAAGACAGGACTTTGGGGTTGTCTCGCTGTCTTCAAGATAGTCTTCCTTAGCTGTTTTATCAGCTTTGTTGGAGACCAACAAGGATGTGTCACTATCCTGAACCTTATCTGCATTACTTCCTTTACCATTGCTTAATAAGGCACTCTTCCCCAATATTCTGTCAGCATTCTAAAAGAAGAAACAAGCAGACACATAACAAGTTTAGCATGTACTAGTATATGAAACTCATTTCGGTGAACCAGTTCATTAGTAAGGTGGACAGGATTAAACTACCAAGTCTTCTATTGCCAAGTACTAGTACATAATAAAAGCATCAAACAAACATATATCTATGTCCTATGGTCACTGCATTGTCTTGCCAAATCAAAATAGAGACACGGTTCAAATCATATCAGTTCAAGACAAAGCAGCAGTGAAAGAATACAAAGCGTGGGAAACTACATGGCACAACAAGATTTCAGATGGGTACCACGGGTCTACATGTACAACAACACTATTGGCTCTGTTGTGATGCTAGTAATGTGCATGATATGAAAGTCAACTGTATACACAATTGAAATTGAAATCAACAGAGCTATTGATAAGAGCAAACCTGTTAAAGAAACATGCGTGAACATACCTGCTGTGCCATTGGAGTTTCGATTGGATCCTTCAATTTAAAAATAAGTTTGTATGAGTAAATACAGTGATACAAGAGCAAAGCAATCATAGTTAAAAAAGGCGCGCCTAAGCGAGCGCTTAAGCGCGCCTAGGCTCTAGGCGTTGGCAAAACGCATTGCGCATAACTACGCATAATCTATGCATAACTGCGCATAAGCATGCACTTTGGTCAGTAAAGCGCAAGGCGGTGGCAAAACGCACAATTAACGCCTAGCGCTTTTTTGAACTATGATAGCAATGGAATCTTAAATTAGAACAGTTGTTCTTCAGGTTTAGGCACTTGTTCTACATGAACAGAGTACAGTAAGACGCAAGAATATAATACTTAAAAATAGAAAATGAGCTCATAGACCTTACCACATTCTTGGTTCGGGACCAGTACAGAACAAGGCGTTCCCAGTCATCGTCCAGTAAATGTGTCTCAGGAGAACGTAAGGGAATTTGATGAGTTTCTTTGCCGGTGAAGTACGTTTTCTTCAGGTAATTCCGATACTGCCACCAAGCATTCTTGAAGATAGCAGAGGTATTAGCACAGGTTACCTCATCCTGAGTTTCCAAATCGGTCCTTCTCTATAGAGAAAAATGGGAAAATTTGCTGTATTATAACCATCATGGAGGTAGGATGTATGGGACGAAGCAAAGTAATTGCCATGAATAACATTACTTACACATAACTCCTGGACAAACACCTGCAACTGGCATTTTCCTTCATCTTCAGTATAATATTTCCAAGATGGGAAGATACGCACATACGATTTAACAACATCAAATGCGATAGATGCTAAACTACGACTAGCTGGTTGTGCTTCCTCCACAGGAATAGGCGTACTAACTGGTGGAGTTGGGGTTCGCCGTGATAGTACTGGCCCTTTGGGCACTGGAGCTGCCTTACTAACTGCTCTTGTTTGGGAGCTCTGTGGTGGAGATGGTGCTGTGTCAACAGGAACTGGGTTACTATCGGCTGGGGTTGGGGTTAGATTGGGTGAAGCTGGTTCTCTGTCCATCGTAGTAGGGGTACAATCTGTGAGAGTTTGGGTTATGTGTGGTAGGGCTGGTTCTTGTGCATGTACAACCGGGGTGCTATCTCCACCAAGAGGTAGCACTGTTTTATTTGAAGACCATGTTTTTAGTCCGCTAGATACTGGCATCACCCGCTCCAATTCAAATGGCTGATAAACAGGAAACATAGTTGAATGTACAGACATTGTATGAGAGACAGATGCAATAGATAGTGTGGAAAAAAGAGGGCATGAAATAGTTGACATGTATATTGTTTAACTAAAACGGATAGCATGACATAATTTCACATATATGATGTCTATCTAAACTGGATAGCATAGCATAACATAATTCAAAGATATGATGAATAACTAAACAAGATCGCATGACATAATTCACCTACATGTTATCTAAGTAATCAGGATCGCATCATTTAATTCACATATGTGATTTATATGCTAAACAGAGGGCATTCGATATGATGTCTGAACTAAGAACATGGTGTTGAATATTGTGTATATGATGTCTAAACTATGCAATGCAAGACACCGTATGCATGATATGAGCAGTATAACCGTGCCAAGTTAGAGCATACACCTCAGTGGGGGAATAGGACTGGTCATCTGTCTCTGAATCCATCTCTGAGGAGCTATCGGGACCCAACAAGAGATCTGCTTCGACAGGTAGCACTGTCTGCTCTGAAGGCCTTATTTTCACTCCAGATTTTTCCATCTCCCACCCAAATGGCTGATTCACAGGAAGAGTAGTTTAATGTACAAACATTGTCGACAAATGGAAATGTAATGAAGAAAAGGATGGGCAAGATATCATTCAAATATATGATGTCTGGTTAAACAGGATGGCATTGCACATTTCACATATATTATGGCTGGCTAAAAGACACGAGACTACATAATTCCCATATATGATATAGAAACTAAACAGGTGGCATTGCAGAACATGTCTAAACTAAGCAGATGACATATATGATGTCAAAAGTAGGCACTGCAAGGCAACATATGCATGATATGACTAACATCATCATGCCAAGGTAGAGCAAACACCTTGGGGGGGTAAATAGGAGTGGTCAGCGGCGTCTGAATCCGCCTCAGAACAGATATCTTCCTCTGGATTACAATCTGGAGAGGGGTGGGGAGGGTTTGCCATTGAACCCACCATGGAGTGATGTCTGCATGACATTGTATTGCCGCGCAAAACTCTTCTCTTTTTCTCTACATGTTCAGCATGACTGTGTACAATATCTGACATGCATACGAAAAAAATATGGTGAGATTATGTAAGGAGAGCATGCAAAAATTTAGAGTGATGGTAACAACCAGTGGATCGATGTTTTTCCGTTGAACCAAAATAGCCCTAATGGATCGATGTGAATATATAGTAATAAGTGATGCAACAAGTGTACAACCTCTTTGCCGTAGCCGTGTCGACCTCAGCATCATTGGGTTGGTCGCTGAAGCAGTTGAGGCAGAGGTGGCTGTCGGAGGTGTGGAGGAAGATCTGAGGAATCTGTAGACGGCATCCAGGGCACTGCTCTGTTGTGATGGATCGTTCTGTCGTTGGAGCAGCTCTGGTGAGCCGTAAGCCATCAAGGCCGAAGCAGCACAAAACAGACATCGTCAATCTCAAGTGGGATTCTAATAGCATCTCCAATAGATGATGTAAAATGGATGTAAAATTAACATCACCAAAAACCACCTGACTACAACAGATGAGGTAAAAACTGTTGACTCTGAACTTAACTGTCGAAACTGAAATTTACTGTGGAATCTGAATGCTACTGTCGAAACTGAACGCAATGGTAGCAGAGAGGCACTTGACATGTAGTTTAGGGAGGGCCTGCAGTTCATCTTCAACCTGCACCCCCCTGAGCCGCCAGCCACCACCGGCCGAACCGCCGGCCCCAGCGCCGCCTCGCCGCCCCGAAACAACTCGCCACCGCCGCCTCGGCCAGCCCTCTAGGCCCCCCGCCCCTACCCTGAACCCTAAGATAGATAGTGGGGTACCTCTCCGGCGAGCCCCCGTCCCCGCTGCGGGTGGTTCTTCCTTAACTCCGGCGAGCCCCCCCAACCCTTGAAAATCGACTGACCCAAAAGTCGATTTAGTCGACTGAAGTGTGGCTTAATCGGAGCAGAGCAGCAGCACGAGTGAGGGGGAGAGCAGCAGCAGCAGCTGGGCGAGCGAGCGATCGAGCGAGAGCTGGAGCAGCAGCAGGAGCGTGAGCGAGCGAGCGAGAGACGGAGCAGCAGCAGCAGATCCGGCTGGTATGGACGCCGCCGCCGAAGGGGCCTCGCACTAGGGGAGAGCCGCCATGGAGATGTCGCCCGCGGCGCCGGCTTCAAGGTAGCCGCTCCATGGGGGTGCGGGATGGAGCACCGTCGGCGCCGGGAGGTCGAGTTAAGGAAAAGGTGCGATGCGATGAGTGTACAACCTCTTTGGTGGCGTCGAGTAGGCCTCGGCTTCGTCCGGGGAGTCGGTGAGGATGCTGCGGTTCCGGTGGAGCAGGTTAAGGCGGCGCTGTGGGGATGGAGCAGCCGCGATAGACGAGGCGATCGTCGGAGCAGCTCCTTGGAGGTGGAGGATGGGGCGGCTGAACCGGCGGGACGGCGAGATGGACGACGGATCCTCATCCGGGGAGGTGGACGAGGGACGTCGAGCTGTTGCGGTGGACGACGTCGTCGGGGAAGAGGCTCTGGCTGGGCAGCGGTGACGTGGCGGACGGAGGAGGGTGGGGTTTCGCGGCTGGAGCGGAGAGGTTATGGCGGCCTGGGATTTCGAATGGCGAAAAGGGGGCTATGGGAGGGGGTGAAGCATGACTTAGGGACGCGCTTGTCCAAAATGTAGGGTGTGTTACAAAAGTACCCCCCACCGATTTGAACTAGTGGCCCTTTCAGCTCAGGGTTAGAAGGGGGATTTCGCGTGTCGGGATTTGGCAGCTGGAGGGAGTTTTCGCGCGCGTTGTAATTTCGGGATAGCAAGGCGTGGGTTGTGAAGGCGCCAGTTTTGGGAGCACGATATCTGAATTTTCGGGATATAACAAGACGCGGGTTGAATTTTAGGGAGAATCCTAACGTGTAGTAATATTGTACTTGTACGTACCAAATCAATTCGCACTTCCCTGAACCAAAAAGAAAACGAAAAAAATAAAACTATTCACACCACACAAAGAGAGAGTCTTGCCCCGTTTTACTATACAAATACTATTCAAAGCTACTCCCTCCTTCCATCTATATAGGGCCTAATGCGTTTTCCGATGCTAACTTTGACCAAATATTAGAGCAATGATATATGACATGCAACTTACACAAAGCACACCGTTAAATTCGTCTATGAAAGGTTCTTTCAATGATATAATTTTCACATTGTGCATGTCATGTACTATTAATCTTGTCAATAGTCAAAGGCGGTCTTAAAAATCTCATTACACCCTATATAGATGGAAGGAGGGAGTATGAGTCCATGTTATGTCCGATTAAAATTTTTCGCTTGCTGTATAATGCATGTAACCTACTCATACCAACATTTTAGTGCATTCCAAATGTCTATACTACCGCTGCAATTCGAACTAAATTTGAATTCGTTTCTCTATTTCAATAAGAATCTACAATCATGATTGTTGCCAACTTCAACCATCATAGTTTCCTTGCTATCCGCCAGATATAAATCGGACGGCCTATAATGCAGGATGGCAGGCACACCATCATCAACAACTCCGTTTTTATAAGAGTAGAGATAAAATATATTAAATGTAGTATAACATGTTCATAACCACACCATGTGTATCACCGTTATATATATTCACACATGCGTCGGTTTGAAACACTATGATAAATTCTTCAAATATCCGAATTCGCTTTTTATAATGAAGTATATATGATCTCTATTCGTCTTTTACACCCACACAACCCTCTTATCTTTGTAGCTAGTGCTAACTTTCTCTTGTGCATGCACACGCCCGCATCCCTCTCACCCTCCCTCAACATTCTCTAGCTCCATCGCGCAAATTCGTCTTTTCACTTTAGGTCATTCACCCACGGTGTGTGTAGGCCCGCCAGCTCCTTCTTTACGGCACACATCGATCGATATGCCTCTCTATCCAGGTGTGCCTAGCACAAACACAAGCTTCCCCTCTTCTCTTGTCACCGTCCATGCCTCACTCCCACCACTCTTTTCATCGTTCTCGTACTCGCACACTCCTCCCCCCTCGATATAGTATGCCTCTCGTACCACCTCCTACATGCATCCCTCTCTCTCTATCCTTCTCCTCGTGCCTCATTTGCTTCTAACACACACATGCATGTATACCGATCGATCTCCCAACATATACCTATATCGACTTTAACTACCCCCCCATCGATCGACGTACCTCACAAGTTATGTCTCTCCTTTCTCTAACAAAGGGCGATTGATCTTCCTATGTAGTTACGTCTGCTTACCACAACCACATCGTCCCCCTCATCATTCGTGCATGCCTCCTGACCCATCTCTCACACGCACGTGCACAGACACCAAGCAGCCATCTCCTCTCTTATTGATATTGCGGGCGTGCCCTCCGTTTGTCTAGCAAGCCTATCCCACCATTTGTTAGAAGCAACTCCACTACCACCCCCTCCAACACTCTAGCTCTGTCTCTCTCCCAACCTTATTCCTCTCCTGCACATATGCATGGATGCCGATCGATCTCCCTTAATACATGAGGCAGATCGATCTCCTTAATACATGAGATAGGCCTCTCTCCTCCCCCACACATATACCAGCCATTGTACCTCTATAGTTAATTGGGCCTCCCTCTTCCCCCACCACACACCGATAGTCGAGCGCTGCAGGTAGGTATCCATGCCACAGAGACAAACTGCACATGTCCCATCTCACGTTCCAGTAGGCCAGCCACTCTATATCTTTGACGTGGGCACACACAAATTCGATGGCACTCTTTATCGATCGCGCGTGCGCACACACACACATCATCCCTCTCTTCGATTCTATGGACACCTCAAGCCGATGTTCTCGGAGGGAACGTGTCACCTTTCTGTGCATAATTCAAATTTGAAATACAAGCACATGTTCCAGTGCACCAAAGTTGGTTGAAAAATCACATGTGTGTCCTCGGGTAAATTTCTAGGTTCCATGCAAGAAATGGCAATGAAATTCAAAATTCTGGGCGTCGTGGCTGGGTTGGAAACGTTGAGAAACTTAGTTTTTTAATTCCTGTAAATCCAAAACACGCATGAAAATAATGAAACTTGGCTTGGTGCCATGACATGGTACCAACATGCTGTGGTAAATTTGCAGTCCGATTTCCGAAGGCGCACACATTAACAATCAACAAAGTCATTTTGGAACAAGTGTTGTCACGTTACAGTCGGAAACACAAGTATTATTGAAACCGTGGGTGTTATACTTACTAGTACCATTTATGTGCCGCCACGCGTCCCCATTTTTTATTAGCTAGGAGGCGCCGTGCAGGGTAGCTATTTGAGTACGAGAGGCGTGTGATCAGACCCCTGCACGTGCTTATCGGGAGGAGAGCCCTTTGACCTCCATCTGCCGTCCACCTCTCTCCCAAGGTCTCCATTAATGGCGCCCGAGCCTCTGTTTAATGGCGTGGCTATGTCTCACTCAACTGAGATTTAAGAGAGAAAAAAGAAAATCTGAAAGCACGGATCTTGATGTAAGATCCGACGGACCTATATAGCATCTACTGCGACTTATAGCAAGACTGATGAATATATAAGGATGCGGCAGTCCGCGCAGGCCAGGTGCCCTCCCTTGCACTGCAGAAATCAATCGAACAGCACATCAATCAAGAAACCTGCACCTTGCTCAATCAGCCGAACGGACGAGGTGTATTCAAACCTCATACACTGGAGGCGTCAAGGGGCGGAGGCACAAGGGGCAGTGGAGCACGGTGAGGTCCATCGAGACCTTAGAGAGCTCCATCGTCGGGTCCTGTTCGGTCTGCATGATCTCGCCCTCCTCGTGCACAACCATCTCTCAACTTGGGCCGGGGTATTACAAAGCTTTACCGTCACATATTTTATACTACTTCAAGGTGCATTAAATCAACACATGCAAGTATCAAAAGGAGAGTCACGACATGCATGCATGCGTTGTAATTAATGCATCGGTAAACGCAAATTATTGAAATATATCGAGTGCAGTGCTTTGATGTGTCGCGTCAACTCGTACATCAACGAGAAGTTTGATTATCCTCTCCCTTGCGGACTTAACTGCACCTGCCTTTGGCTGTATGACAGGTTGGCCACACACCTGTCAGGCCCACCTGTCATACACGCAAAGGCAGGAGCGTCCCTCCCTCGCCCATGAGCGTGGTGGCCGGCAAGACTAGGAGAAGCTTTCGCTACACGCTCTCCCTCCCGCACGCGGTGGACATGCAGCAGTTCAATCGGTGTCAGATGGCCAGAAGCGTACTGTAGTACTCCTCCAGTGCAGTAGTACTCCATCATTGTTCGACTTCCGAAGAGGCGAAGAGCCAAGCGCAGCCCGGACGCTCGTGTGGCAGTTTCATGTGTAGAGTAGTCTAGGATAGCGTGTACCGTGCCTGTAAGCTTAAAATCGTTGGGGTCGGCTCCATGCTATGTGGCCGTCTCGAAGTTTTTTTAAAAAAAATAGTCTTCTGGCCCTACCTGACACCCTGGTGATTGTAGTTTGCACGCTCATCTGGTCAAGACAGGAATATATATTTTAATTTGTTTTTTTGGAAAAGGGGGGACTCCCCGGCCTCTGCATCAGAACGATGCATACGGCCACATATATTTTAATTTGTGGTGGGTAAATGTTAGAGGTTGCAGCAAATATATTGTACACTGCGGGTCTTTCAGCCAAGTTTAGAGGCAAGCATGTGGGGCCAGTGCTATGATGTGTCGCGTCAACTCGTACAACGAGGAGAAGCTTGATTTTACTACACGCCTTCTCCCTCACCCATGCGCACGGTTGCTCGCAAACGAGGACATGCTTTTGCTTAGTAGTACTTCTACAACAAGCTATCCGTCCCGCTCGCGGTGGACGGACATGCAGCAGTGGATTCGACACTGTAGAAGCAGTAGTAGTAACATCATTGTTCGTCTTCTCGAAGAGGCAAAGAGCCAAGCGCAAACCGAACGTTGCAGTTGCGAACATTGGAGCACGCATATAGCCAGGCTCTTGCATGAGACAAAATTGCTATGTGAGCCCACTATTGTACTAGTACGTACAACTACTTGCTAGTATAGCCCTGTAAACCAGAAAGGAGTATTTGCCCTTCTAGAGATTTCAACAAGTGACTAGACTACACCGAGACGGAGTACATATGGAGCAAAATGAGTGAATCTGCACCGTAAATAAATACGTACTAGTTCTATCGTTTTCCTCTCCGAGGTGCACAATATTGAGTATACTGACTAGTCTCTTTTTGACACGCATTTACGTTTTTTACACAGTACAGACGCAAGCGCTCATATACACGCGCATACACTCACCCCTATGAACGCACACACGCACGGCACTATCATCTTGAAATTTACGAAGTCACCATAGGCACCTCGTCGTCGACGGGTCCATAGGTGCTTGAATGCCAAGGAGGGAGAGGGTAGCGGTTCCCGAGACGTTGAACGGTCAATGATGCATCCTCAATTACATGCAGAGAGAATTAATTGGAGAAGCAGAATAGAGCCAGCACGATGTGAATGCAACAGAGTTTGGACTCTCATATAATAAAGGCGCCCCACCACTCCAATCCATCTACTCCCAAGTCTCTGCGCAACACTGCTCACTCCAATCCAAGACCAAGTGACCAGAAGCCACAAGCACCTATGGAGGCGATGGACGCGAGCGGCAGTCGGCTGTGCCAAATCATCCAAGGCGCCGGCCTGCGGCCCCGCACCGCGCAGCGTTTCCAGACGGTGCTGGCGACCGCAGGCATCGTAGCCCTCGCCGACGCCGGCTTCGCCTCTCGCATGGACGACATGATGGTCAACTCCATCCGCAAGTTCACCGCCGTCAAGAAGCGCGCGGACGACCTTGCCGTACTGCTCCAGCCCGCGCGCCCAGGCTCCTCATTGCCTGCCACCCTCATCGGCCTCCATGGTGACGAACTCTTTCAAGCCCTGGTGGCCCTGCAGGTGCCGGAGGTCGCGACGAAGAATGTGCACCTCGAGGCCGCGCTCGCCGCGCAGCGCCTCGCCATGCAAGAAACCGTCGACCTGCACATCCACGTCTACGCCTCGACGGTGTAGAGTGCCCTGAGGTTGAGCACACAGATGATCTACGTACGTTCAAATACGATCAACCGTGCGACAGCAGTTCCAAATCGAGAGGGAAAGGCGAAGAGTCGGTGGACGGTTGCCAGTTTGCCACGGTACACGAAGAGGCGCCCCGGCCTACACGTCCTTTCGGAAATTGTACAAAAGGACTCGCCGTCTTCTTACTGCACCTGCCTTTGGGTGTATGACACGTGGGTCCAACGGGTGGCTGGCCAACCTGTCATACAGCCAAAGGCAGGTGCAGTAGAGGGGCGAGGAGTAGATGGCCAACACGCACGTGAATTCAACGCAGTCTGCACTTCTCATATAAAGGCTCCCGCCAGTCCAATCTACGAAATCCTACGCACCTACGCACCTAAGGGCAAGAGTGATCACTCCAATCGCAAGATCAGTTGACTAGAAGCTAGACCCATGGAGGCGATGAGCGCGAGCATCAGCCGGCTGTGCCAGATGGTCCACGACGCCGGCCTGCATCCTGGCACCGAGGAATGTCTCCAGGTAGTGCTTGAGGCCGCCAGGGCGAGGGGCCGCTTGGACGACAGCTTCGTCTCCTTGTTCGACGAGGTCCTCGTCGGCTTCCTCGACAAGTTCACCGTCGTCAAGAAGCTCGCGGACGACCTTGACGTACGCCTCCAGCCCACGCGCCCAGGCTCTGCGATGCCTGCCACCCTCAACAGCCTCTATGGTGACAACCTCTTCGACGCACTGGTGGCCCTGCGACTGCCCGCCGTCGCGCCGGAGAATGTCCACCTCGAGGTCGCGCTCGCCGCGCAGCGCCTGGCGCAGCAAGACACCATCGACATAATCACCCACGTCTACGCGCAAATCGTCCACAAGGACTACTACATGCAAGAGGAGGACGATAGGACGCTGGCCTTCTTGGACCGCAGGGCAACCTTGGACGGCATTGTTTAGAAGCACGTTGAGCTTGCCGCCAACGCCGCTGCTCCTCACACGTCGGTTGGTGACCCGGTGCACTAGGGCGTGAGGATGTCGTTGATGGATCCGTATGTATCTTTATCTTTCCGTCAAATCCATGTAGTAGTATATGGTACTACTAGTAATTATCTTACCTTTCGCATCAACTTCATAATTTTCCTACGTACTCCATGCATGAACCGTGCCAGAACCAAACTTCTCATTACTCTAGGGAAAATCGTTATTTCTATCTATCGGTCGCCCCATGGAGCAGAACCAAATTTTACAAGTTACAAGTTCAAAAGGAAAAGCCTGCCGTGTTCGCGTCGCACCCCCACACGGTTTGTCCGGCACGCCGCTCAAGGGGGAATGCGTGCTGTGTTGCATTTTCACTTACAAGTGGGACCGCAGTTGAGCAAACCGACTATCGGCAAACCCCCACCCCGCCCACCGCGCGATGGCTGAGAAAACAGGAGGGAGAAGAGATGGCTGTAGCTAGCACGGACTCCAAGAAAATTGGTGTCGGATGGGACTCGTGTGGGTGGCGTGTGCCGTACTGCTAGACATGAATGCTAGTTATGGCCCATGCCACCCCACTATATCGAGGTGCTGGTTACTCCACTATATCGAGTACGTAGAACAAATTTCCTGGAGTCCGTGCTCGGCCCTCCTCTATCTCTCTTCTCAGCCAGCCAGCAGACGCGCGGAGCCCATCGTCTGTTTGCTCATATGCGGTCCCACATGTCAGTGAAAACGCAAGAGGACCCACTGAACCTGCACATCTTTCACCTCGACGTGCTGGTGATGAAAAACAAATCCAATAAAGATCTTCGGTGGCCGCTTTTGGAGTTACTCAAGAGTAGTAAGATTCTATTTACAGTTTAACCCAAGATGCACATCACGTGGCTTCACCTACCACTCTATTTTCTTGCATGACACGACCTGGATGCTGGATGTCCCACGTGTCGGCAAAAGGAGGAAGAACTCGACCAAATCTTCGGTTGTGCTCTCGGATTAGACTAGTTGTGCTAACTTAAAATTTTATTGTGTAGAATGGATGCAAGTTTTGGTATTGGGAAGAAGAGTACAATGATATATTGATAGAGCACAATTTAGTAGATGTTCTAGCACTTTTAGCTAGCATAGAGGCTAGAGATGAGACTAGTGCACTTGTTGATAGAATAGAGGCTAGACACGTCTACTTCTTTACACTCGAAGAAGAAAGAAGCACGCAAGATCGAGCCTCCGCAGATCAACAATGAATGCATCGAGAAGGCACTAATCCAACTTACAGGAGCAGTTATGGAAGTTGGATATCTTCTAAAATGTATTCTTGTGGTTCTTGTTTTCTTTGGTCTTGCTTTTCTAGTCAAAATTTTGGTGATGTATTTCCATGTACCAAAAAATCAATGATGAAAAAAAGATATGTGAATAGTGCACGTACTCAATGACAGAGCACGGGATGGTAGCCATGGACATGGTCGGCCCTTTTTGAAGAGAGTACTAATAAATAACTTTGATGTGTCCCGTCAACTCGCAGAACGACGAGAAGCTTGCTTACTACGCCTTCTCCCTCGCCAACGCGTGCGCGGTGGCTCGCAGCACGAGGAGAAACTTTTGCTTACAAGCGGTGGACGTGCAGCAGTTCATTTGGTGTCAGATTGCCAGAAGTACTACTGTAGTACCATCATTATTGTTCGACTTCCGGAAGAGGAGAAGAGCCAAGCGCAAGGTCACCTACTAACCTAGTACAGTACTACTATAGCCAAAGCTGGTCCACCTTTTTAGAGCATGGTTAATAAATATAGGCGGCTCTTGCAGCGGCACATCATTTAGAGCAAGTACTCTCTTCGTAGGAACAAAGGAAGTGAAACAAAAGTTGGAGTGGATGCTAGATTGCCAATTAAAAGATGATTACATAGGAAAAAATCCTATAGCATTCTATCCTATGAATCAAACGACCAATGTAGGAAAATTATGAGGGGGGTCTCTCCAACAGTGTTCCTGGGCTCGCACCTAACATCACGGTGGTCGAACTTGGAGTCATTCATCTGGTACACGTGGCATCTCAGATCTGGACACAAGGTGACGCGACCTCTCACTTCCTCCGCCATTTGAAGCGGCGCGCCGGTGGAGGGCTAGCATACTCCAATATTAGGTTGGCTCTATGTGATGTGGCAACTTCATATACTAACCGGATGCTGGCTATACTACTACGGTACTCACACTCCAAGAAGTGACTCGAAAACCATTCATAAATTGAGTCTATGACATGCATTCGCAACTGAAATGTACCATTCATTAAATACAACAAGTCATCAACACACAACGACAACGAGGATACATGTTGGATTATAGATTATTTCCAACAAAACATTCTAGCAAATACTAAAGTTTTCATCACACAACAAATAACAAGCAATGAAATGAACTTCAACTCAACCAATCCTCGGCGTTGGAAACGCTTGCTTTGAACCATAGGTGCTCTGGGAAGGGCCAGCTATTGTCAATATCGAGAGCAACGCAGGACTGATCATCCAGGCTGAAGCGGCATATATCAGGACCAGGGTAGGGAACCACCGAAATGTCCGAGGTATAGATACAGTTGCTTCTCATAAATGGTAGTAACGTTGTGTCAACAGCAGCTGGATCGCCTTTCACCATCATTGGATAGTTTGGTCCAAGGAAGAGCGAGTTTGTTCCAAGACTATCAATACTGAACCAGGGAGAAGGTGTTTGCGCTAGCACACTAGTATCCGTCCTGAATACCATGCAACGGGTGTTGGAATAGGTCAGGAGAGGGCGACCATGGGAGACAACACCTGCTTCCTCAGTAGTAACAGTCTGAGTGCACTGTATACAGACAAGAAGAGGTGATCCATCGGAATTAGTTGCCAGGCGCCACTGAGTATATAAGTTCTGCTCCTCCTCATGCTCGTGATCATCACCATCGTCATCTCCCCCTTGCTTATAAATTTTTTCAAGTATAGGTGGTGGAATGTTCACAGGACCTTGGAAACACAAGAAGAAGGTTAATTAGTAAAGGGAAACTTGCTAACCCGCATGCATGTGGATGAAACAATTATAATTACGGTGGAAGACAAACGTACCGAAACTACGAGGATCCCATGCAAAAACAGTGCCACGAGTGGTGGCAGCAAACACAAGATCCTCGTATTCAATTGCATCACAGTACACATCCGTGTATAGAAACTGATTTTTGAGCAATATCCATCCAGTCGAACCACGAAGGACGGCAACAAGCTTGTCGAAGATAGCAACAACTTGATAGTTCTTGTAATTCCAAGAGCGGTTGGGAACTCGACAAATTGCTATCTTCAGTAGACGACAGTCACCATGATCGTATTTGAACGTACGTAGATCATCTGTGTGCTCAACCTCAGGGCACTCGGAGATTTTTGGAAGTGGAATCCGCTGACGAGTGTACACATTCACAAGTTCCCAGTCGCAATTGTACCCAATATAAACAACCCAATCTCCATTTGTGCCAGCCCAGGACTTACCCTTAAGCGATGGCATCTTGACATCACACGTATCATTATCAAGCGGCATCAACTTGCACAAGGCGAGGCCTCCGTCGTCCGCGCCCATGCGAACAGGCTTATAGCGAAGAAGATAAGGGAGATCAAACCGCTCCTGGACCCTTGGGTTCCTTGTAATGATGTTATTAGTTGAGTCGAGAATGGGCTTGAACGAACCTGCCATGCTAGCCGAGGTGATGACGTCGCACCGATCAATGAGTTCCCCCACCACGTCATCTTTCAGATCGGGGCAAGAATAACGGGGTCGTTTCCGGCTTGTTCCCTCCATGGAGAAGACGATCGAACAATGGCAGAAGGAAGGGTGAAGGCAAATGGAGGAGGGAGGAAGAGCGTGCGACAGCAGTTCCAAATCGAGAGGGAAAGGCGAAGAGTCGGTGGACGGTTGCCAGTTTGCCACGGTACACGAAGAGGCGCCCCGGCCTACACGTCCTTTCGGAAATTGTACAAAAGGACTCGCCGTCGTCTCACTGACATGTTGGAACGGGACCACATGTCAACGAAACATCGTGTGTAATTTCTCGTGCAAAATGCGATCTGGCCGCGTTGGCCCGAGGTGCCGCATTATTTCTCGACTTTATTTTTTTAATGGCGTGCCGTTCAGTTTTGAAGCACGACTAACTGGTACTGTTTGCAGAGAAAATATAAACTACTCTACCACTACTCCACCTCTAGTACTAGTAGTATAAAAAAGATATATAGGCTGGAGCTTCAGAGCTTTCTTGCTAAGGGCTGCCCACTTGCTTCTCACACTATCACCCTCTCTCCAGATCTAAAAAAGACGGCCTCTCTCTCCCTCCTCACCGGTGGTCACAGATCCGCCGGGGAAGAAAAGGACGTGCAGTGTTGACGCACTCGTCGTCGGCGAGCGAGGTCACGCACTGACGACAAGGCCGTCCTCTCAGACCTAGCGCCCGCGCGGGATGGCCTCCGTCCCCAAGCTCGCTGTCGTAGTGCGTGTGGAGGACGATGACCACGAGCGAAGCCACTTCCCGCCGACCCTCAGGTATGCTACCTCTTTTCGAACCATACCCTTGTTCTATTGCCCCATCTGCCATGTCGCTGCATGTGGATCTTTTTCCACTCCACCATCTTCCCAATTTGCTATCCTCTGCTCTGCTGGTCACGCAGACGAAAACCTTAATTTCACTATTAAAGGAAACCCTACTTCATGCAGACTAATCCATGTCTGGGTTGAATAAGGAAAGGAAGGGAGACTGTACTGTCCAAGAGAGTAGGCATCGAACCCGCATCTAGGTTGAGAAGGGGAAAATCAGTAGCTAAGGAACGAGTCTCGTGTCTCTTGGTTGAAGAAGGGTAGAAAGGCATGACAACGCAATAGAGAATGACCAGGTCGATCGGTTTGTTGTCCTCACATAGGAAAAAGGTGGCTAAACATAACAAAAATGGGACGTAATCCACATATGCTGCCTGGATATTTGTTGCTCTGGGCAACCATACCTCCCTCACCACTCTATGCGTCCGTGGAGGTACATCGTACTGGTGCGCCCACTGTCCGAATGGGCCTCGCATGCTCTTAGTCTAACTTTTTTGCTGTTAGTATAACGCCAGCAGTCAAGTCAAGCAATGCTACTGCTAAAGTGATGCCACATTTAACTAATGCCGCACTCAGTCTAATGCCACCGATAAATTTAAGCAATGCCATTTAATGTCACTGGATTATTTCAGGGTTAGCTGTTGATTGTGGATGTATTAAAGATTTTTCAACTAAGGCATTCTAATGATGTTGCACAGCCAGTATACCAACGATGAAACTTGTTACTACCTTCAGATTTTTGCACTGTTAATGCTTATAGATTACATACCTCACTTTCATGAGATAAGTTAATTTTTTTGTACAGTGTCACCAAAATGCCAAGGCGCTGATGTCATTTTATTTTGGTTAAACTGCACAAAAAATTATGAAGACAAGAGGAAAGGTTAAGAGTGGGCACCTCCTCCTCCGGCTGTTCTCTTGATTCGTTCGATCAAGTTTTTATGTTTGATCGATTATCAAGATTGGGATAGCAATTTTTAAGGTCCCCCCGAGTTCGAAATGATATTTACCTTGGAGGTACATGGTTTGCAATTTTTTTATACTGTCATTAGTTAATAATGCTAGTTACCTTCAGACTTTTGTATTTGGTTTAATGCTCATGCACAGCTAGTATACCAATGCTGAAACGTGTTACCTTTACATTTTGTATTGTTAATTCTTATAGAAATCTTCCAGTGCCAGAGTTTATTGAAATCTGTTCAGTAAAACCATTGTACTGTACCCTGTAATAAAATAACTACTCTACTGTTGCACTAGCCACTGGATTAGTGTATATTTGTAGTATTCGAAATTTCGAATGGTGTTGCATTAGCGTATGGACATAAATAAAGGGTGGCAAGCTTTCCCAGATATGTGCTCAAGAAAACTACTACCTGTTTTTCTAAATACTAGTAGACGTTTGGGTACTTTAAACTGAACCGCAAAAACCTCTTATATTAAGGAACAGAGGGTGTAGAGTTCACTCAAATTATCCCGGTAAAGCTAGTCACACCTTTGTTAAAATTAATGTTCATTATGTTATCGGAGGAGGTCTGTAAGTTTGTCTCTAATGCCTGTCGACTACATACCTGACATCATGATGTAATGTTAAGTCATTTCCTTTTGTACAGTGTCACTGAATTGTCAAGGCGGTGATGGCATTTTATTTTAGTTGAACTGCACAAAATATGCTTAAAAGAAGAGGAAAGGTCAGGAATCGATCATTCTTTCAGAAAGAACTATATATGCCTTTCTGACATCAGCCTCTGTTGCCTTATTTATTCCTTCAAAAAGGTGGTTAGAAACAGTCTTGCTACCTTTTCCCATTAAGAAATTGGAATGCTTATATTTGTGAGTCTATGCTTCAACTAGTGCCACTTTTATAGTAATCACACTTTCAATATCTATGCAAACAGGGATGCTCGAGTTTAGTGGAACTGCACAAAAAGTCCAACTGGTTCAACATTAGGAGCATGTTTTCTCCCAAACCTTTATATCCAATTGGTGGCACTATGAGCTGTTCATTAAGAAGGTACATGGTTTGCTACTATCTTGCTACTCTTTTTGTACTGTCATTAGATAGTAATACTAGTGGTTTGCATGTGAATTTATTGGCAGGGTGGACCTACATTGGAGGTGCAGGACATGATTCAATGACTGGATGCTCAATTTCGGTTGTATCGATTTCACCTCTTCCATCACTGCGAACATGGATATCCTTGGTCTGATGAAGAATAGGCGCTATATTTCTGCTCTGAACAAGCAAATCAATTCAGTATGAAATTGTCCAGGGCAAAACATGACTGTATCAAATTGTCCAGTGCAAAACATGACAGATCTAAGCGGAAGAGACATGTTTAAACCGAAAATACAAGGTGGGGTATATGTTTACTAGCTGCTTGATATTTGTGCAGACAGAGATGTCTGCCCGTTGCTATTTAGCAAACACACAAAGTGACCGCAATTTTGGTTGAACTGCACAAGAGAATAGTATAGTCACTGCATGCAGTGCCATTTGAAAATAGACACAGAAAGATTGGATAGTCACTTCATGGACTGCAGAAAAGTAGTACTGTACTATTTATTGGCCAACACTAGGTGCTTCATTGCTTTGGTCTGATTATACAATGGGCATCATTTTGCCTAAGTTAAAGTTTGTATTCCGAAAATAGTCTCGCCGTGTGATCAAGAGAAGACCAAATCATATTGCAGTGGATGTTCCTCCATCATGTGTGGTTCATTCCCATGGTTCCAGCTGTTGGTGAAACCACTTACGTTTGCAAGAGGAATTGTAGACTTCACAAACAAATTTGTCATTCAGTCTGTACTGAATGTTGGCCAAGAGAAGCATCCATGTTAGTAGGAAGAACATATGTTTTTTCTAGATCTTTGCTTTTGGAGCTACATATTTGTATATGATCTGTGAATCATTGAGATGCATTAACATGTTGATCTTATGTATGGGAATCGTACTAGTTGGTTTTAGTTGTGGCTGATCTTTGCTTTTGGAGCTACATATTTGTATATGATCTGTGAATCATTGAGATGCATTAACAGTTCCTTATATCTGTTCGCTCAGTGTTTACAAGTTACCGATCGATCACTAGCTAGCCTACTAATGCGCTCCTGGCTGTTTTAGTTGCGACGCAAGATCCGAAGTGGCAGTTTTTTGAATAGAAATGCCTACCTCTGAAGAAACTGACAAGCTGCTCTGAAGAAAATGCCATGCGAATCTGAAGAAACTGCTAGCAAAAACGTTCGCAAATGCCTTATCTCCCAGCTAAAGTTCATCAATTAATGCCCTCGGCTGCGACTCGTTGCATGCTGCTCCGCGTACTGGCTGCGAGCGATTTTGAGTGCCCGCATGCAGCCGGCCGTAATTAAGGCAGCTAACTGATGCGAAAAAAGATGCGCTTTAATTGTTGCGGGCCTTTTAAATCCGTGGAATCATTATTGACAAGGAGGGAGATGATTCGAGTGCACTCGTTTGACCGTAAGGCCGGCGTGCGACCCAGCACGGACGGGACGGGACGGCACAGTCAGAATTTCAGTTTCTCTAGTTTTCCACGGCAAGCTGGCGCGCTAAGCCATGCCTGCTTCATTATGCATTGAATTCCGATGACCGTCGCGCTACCTTCCGCTTATAAGTACTGTTTCTCGGCCTTCTATGGTGGCACCGTGACCCAACTCGCCCTATCCTCATAAGCCCCCACCGGCCCGACGTTGCTCGCCACTTATCCTCGCTCTCGCCACGTCCGCCATGCCCCCGCCCGTCCGCGATAGGCGTGGCCGGAGGCGGTCACCGCCGGAACTAGTGTTCGGTTTTTCACCGGAAGGCAGACGGAGGGAGGAGGCATTCTATCGGTCTTTAGATGGCAATGCGGAGATCGAGGACTTGTTGGAGCGCGACCGCCTGGCGGAGGAGCAGGAGTTGTTGGAGCGCGACCGCTTGGCGGATGAGCAGCGTATCGCCGATTTGCGCCGCCAGCGGGACATGGAGCAGCAGCGCACCGACGCTCTGAGTCGCGAGCAGAGCGCCCGCACGTGGGCCGACTACGTGGAGGCCGGCGCCCGGCAAATAGCCCTGGAGGCTGTCGGGCACGCACGCGTTCGCGACGCTGATTTTTACTACCAGCTCGTCAAGTGGGTTTCCCGCTTAGAAGCCGAAGCTTCGGTGGACCACGCCGGCATGGAAAGGGCCAACGCGCACGAGCAACGCGCCCTATCGCACCTCTGGCAAGTCCGAGGCGAGGCGGAGGACGCCGGTGCCGGCGTTTAGCGTGTACCGCAGATGGCGGCCGGCATCGTCTAGTTAGCTAAGAGTAAGTTAGTACTTGTACGCTACTAGAGTATTAGTGGAAGTAGATAGTTAACTTGGCTATGATGGTTGTCAACGTGGAAGTTCAGTACTCTATATGTGGATCAGACCTGTTACTTTGCTCTGAATGTTGAACTTTCCGTTTGAACATATGGAATGGGCTGTTATTTTTTTAAATGGGTTGTATTTGTCCTCCACGGGTTTAGAGGCTGACTTGTGGGCCTACCAAGTTGACGCGTACACAACCAGGAGATGATTGTAATCGGAGAGGATGACAGCAGGGACCCGCCAAGGTCATGGCAGTACGCAAGGAAAGTGCCTCCTTATTTCAATCCAATAAAAAATGGCTCCTCGTAATGGATTTCTGACATCTGGGTCCCATGCCATTGTCAACGTAGTCAATAAACGAGAGAGTTGCACAACGAGCGGCTGACATCAGGGACCCAGCAGCTCGCCCAGTTATTTTTGTTTTGGGTTAATTTGATAAATGCCACTCCAAATCTGGTGTTTCTAAGAAATGCCATTGCAATTTCCAAACTTTGAAAAATGCCATTTCATGCCATCCCCAGTGGCATTTTTTGAAGTCTGGAGTGGCATTTTTCAAAGTTTGCAAATTGCAGTGGCGTTTTCCAAAGTTTGCAAAAATTGCAGTGGCATTTTTCAAAGTTTGGAAATTGCAGTGGCATTTTTATGAACCACCATATTTGTTGTGGCATTTATCTAATTTGTTTTTGAGATGGAAGCAGGGTGTCAACTGGGCTGTGCGGGGCACTCTGGCATGTCTAGACAGCCTTCTCTTTTATGTTTACCACAGACCAGCCCAGTAGTTTTTTCTTTCTTTCTGAAAATGGCTAGCCCAGTTTTTTTGTGATTTGCCAACTAAGTCGCTTTGTCAGGCCTATTGGGCTGCAAATCTTTCAAGACGAGGAGAGCTTCATTCGGCTGGACGAGAAAATGGCCTATCAGTAATGAGAAATGGGCTGTACATTTTTAAGACACATCAAACCGGCAATTACTTTCAAATTTCTTTTTTTCATTTCAAGATTTTAAATTGCATTAATTTTTATGCGTGGACAATTTGTTGGATTTTATATTGATATACATTTATTTTTAAAATCAGTTTGAATGTGACTCGAAATTTCGGGATTAAAAACAGTTCGGACCGCACCGAAATATGCAACATTTCGTATAATTTTTTAACCGTGGCCACAATATGGGCTGTAATGCTAAAAAAAGAATATGGGCTCCAAAAGAAACCTTCAGAATTAGCAAATGGGCTGTAAATTATTGGAAATAATGCCAGATGGGCTGTATGCTGTTTTCCACAGATTTGAGGCTTTCCTAAAAAAAGGTTGACGCACAAGCAGTGACTGTTGGATGGCCATCCAACGGTCGTCGTGCTTCTTCAATCTCTGCTCTTCCTGCTCCAGCCGCTCAAACAAGCGCCGGCGGGACTGCCTGCTCCCTCCTTCCCGTGGTCGGCTCTGCTGCCGCGCAGGCCTCACTGCCCCACCGTACTCCCATCGCTAGCCTAGCCATCCCTCTACTCACCCACACCTGCTGTTATTCTCCGGCGATGGCAGACGAACCAGTAAACCCTCATACAGTCGTACTCCCCTCCGCGTGGGAAACAACTGCCGAGTCTTCCCTGCCTCCGTGTCGTTCCCTTCCTAGGCCTCGCCGTCGTCCACCGCCCTGGTGCTCTCGGCGCGGCCTGGTCAACGTGGTCAACGAACGACATGCATCTGAAGTGGACTGTACGTGGAGAGGCCGACAGCTGGGTCCACGGCCGCACGCAAGGAAATGCATCCTTATTACTTGCAAAATAATGATTCCTCCACCTGACATCAGGGACCCACCGAAAGGGCCTCTGTATTTCGCGAAAAAAGCGTTACCGCCGCTAACAGCTCGGACCCACCAGCTATATCTTCGCACGCGAGGAAGTGCCTCCTTATTACGCACAAAAAAATGAATACTCCCCCTGCTAGCTGGGACCCACCATGGTGGGAGGCTGACTTGTGGGCCTACTAAGTTGACTGGGACGGGGGCCTTTGTCAACTTTAGTCAAAATGAATGATTCTAGCTCCAGTGACCGTGCGATGTCCATTCAACGGCCGTAGTGCTTCTTCAACCTCTGGTCTTCTTGCTCCAGCTGCCCAAAGCAGCGCCGGTCATGCCGCATGCTCCTGCCTCCCGTGGCCGGCTGTGCTGCCGCGGAGGCCTCACCGCCCCTACTATTCCCACCGCTGGCCAGGCCCTGCGGCAACGGCAACCTCACATCGCAGCCAAACCAGTGAACCCTCATACTCCTCTCTGCGCGGGCTTCCGCTGCCGCGTCTTCCCCGGCTCCCCGTTGTCCCCTTCCTAGGCCTCACCGTCGTCCACCGCCCTGGTGCTCTCAGCGCGGCGTGGTCAACGTGGTCAAGGAACGACTTCCATCGGACGTGGACTGTACGTGGAGAGGCTGACAGCTGGGTCCACGGCCGCAGCTAGGAAGTGCCTCCTTATTACCCGGAAAATAATGATTCCTCCACCTGACAGCAGGGACCCACCGGACGGGCCACTGTATTTCGCGAAAAAAGCGTTTCCCCCTGACTGCTGGGACCCACCAGCTACATCTTCGCATGCAAGGAAGTGCGTCCGGGCAAAAAAAAAAACGATTCGCCCCCTGACTGCTGGGACCCACCAGCTACATCTTCGCAGGCAAGGAAGTGCCTAACAGTCGGGACCCACCTGGTCGAAGCGTACGTAGCGTTGTCATTCTGGTCGCGAACGTGTACGTACATATATACTGGTGGATGTAGAGGCGCGCACGTGTCGTAGTAGAGGCGCGCACGTAGCATCTACACATACGTACATCGGCCAGTGTGCAAGAAAGAAAATACGGCCACGTACGTACATACGGGCAGGGTCTCGAACGCGTATTCGCGCATATGTATGGCCAGGGCTCGTATACATGGCTGGGTCGGAACGGAGAAACAGTATCGTCGTCGTGTTCATGGGGAGCCAACCGGCTGGGTCGGAACGGAATGCGTCGTCGTGTTCATCGGGAGGGCTTGGACGGAACAGCCGATGGAAACGAGGCCTGGCGTACCGCAGAACGGAGGAAAAGGCCTTGTGTTTGACCGGCCACGTTTGAAACGGGATCCTGTTCATCGGGAGGGGTCTGGCGTACCGCAAAACGGAGGAAACGGACCTCCTACGGTCGAAACGGGGGTCCTGTTGATCGGGAGGGGTGTGGCGTACCGCAAAACGGAGGAAACGGACTTGTGTTGGAGCGCTACGGTCGAAACGGGGGTCCTGTTCATCGGAAGGGGTGTGGCGTACCGCAAAACGGGACTCCACGGGATACTGTTCATCTCCACCGTTGACCCCCTCCAGCCTCCACGGGCTACTGTTCATCCACCGTCGATCTCCTCCAGCCTCCACCTGCGACTGTTCATCCACGGGCTCCTGTTCATCCAGCCTCCACCACGCGCTACTCCACCGGCTACTGTTCAACCAGCCCTCTCCACGGGCTCCTGTTCAACCACCCCTCCACGGGCTACTGTTCATCCAGCCCTCCACCGTCTACTGTTCATTCTGCCCTCCACGGGGTGGTCCTGTTCATCCTGCCCTCCACGGGGTCCTGTTCATCCAGCCCCAACCGGCTCGATCGATCGGGGTCCTGTTCATCCAGAGGAAACACCACGGGGTCCTGTTCATCCACCCCCACCGGGAACTGTTCATCCAAACCCCCCAACAACGCTCACTATTCATCCAGAGGCAGCATCGATTGGCTTCAGTTAGCAGCAGTAGCGAAGGAATCGCTCGATCGGGTTCAGTTAATAGCCATCGATCGATCGCCCGGGTTCAGTAACGCGTAGCCTGCAGTGCAATCGCTCGGGTTCAGTTAGAGCCCAACGCCTCGCTCGGGTTCAGTTAGAGCCAACGCCTCGCACACATGCGTGTACGTGTACGAGAGAAACGCGCATCGCTCGGCCTCCGACCTCCGACCGTAACTGGGAACTCCCCGAAATTTTCCTCACCCTCGCTTCTACCATGGTTTTTTCCGTCATGGACGGCCCAAAGAATGTCATGCAGCTGCGTCTCCGGCCCGCCCAGGACAAAAGCCCATTTTCTGTCATGATTTTTTGTCATAGAAGTAGGAGCCCACCACATCTATGATGATACCGGGTTTTGTCACAATTATCGTCATAGAAGTGTCATATGTATGACAGAAAAAAATTCGTTCGGCCCAAAATGTCACGAATGTGTCTTTTTTTTGTAGTGTATCTACTTTTCCAAACACTTCTGCCCTTGTTTTGGACTCTAACTTGCATGATTTGAATGGAACTAACCCGGACTGACGCTGTTTTCAGCAGACTTTCCATGGTGTTATTTATGTGCAGAAACAAATGTTCTCGGAATGACCTGAAACTCCACGGAACGTCTATTTGGAAATAAAAAAATCCTTGCAAAAGATGAAGACCAGGGGCCCCACACCCTAGCCACGAGGGTGGGGGCGCGCCTTCCCCCCTAGGGCGCGCCCCCTACCTCGTGGGCCCCCTGGAGCTCCTCCGACCTCAACTCCAACTCTATATATTTGCTTTCGGGGAGAAAAAAATCAGAGAGAAGGATTCATCACGTTTTTCAATATGGAGCCGCCGCCAAGCCCTAAAACCTCTCGGGAGGGCTGATCTGGAGTCCGTTCAGGGCTCCAGAGAGGGGGATTCGTCGGCATCGTCATCATCAACCATCCTCCATCACCAATTTCATGATGCTCACCGCCGTGCGTGAGTAATTCCATTGTAGGCTTGCTGGACGGTGATGGGTTAGATGAGATCTATCATGTAATTGAGTTAGTTTTGTTAGGGTTTGATCCCTAGTATCCACTATGTTCTGAGATTGATGTTGCTATGCTTAATGCTTGTCACTAGGGCCCGAGTGCCATGATTTCAGATCTGAACCTATTATGCTTTCATGAATATATGTGAGTTCTTGATCCTATCTTGCAAGTCTATAGTCACCTACTATGTGTTATGATCCGGCAACCCCGAAGTGACAATAATCGGGACCACTCCCGGTGATGACCATAGTTTGAGGAGTTCATGTATTCACTATGTGCTAATGCTTTGTTCTGGTACTCTATTAAAAGGAGGCCTTAATATCCCTTAGTTTCCATTAGGACCCCGCTACCACGGGAGGGTAGGACAAAAGATGTCATGCAAGTTCTTTTCCATAAGCACGTATGACTATATTCGGAATACATGCCTACATTACATTGATGAATTGGAGCTAGTTCTGTGTCACCCTATGTTATGATTGTTACATGATGAACCGCATCCGGCATAATTCTCCATCACCGATCCAATGCCTATGAGCTTTTCACATATTGTTCTTCGCTTATTTACTTTTTCGTTGCTACTGTTACAATCACTACAAAACACCAAAAATATTACTTTTGCTACCGCTACTTTTGTTACCGTTACCACTACTATCATATTACTTTGCTACTAAATACTTTGCTGCAGATACTAAGTTATCTAGGTGAGGTTGAATTGACAACTCAACTGCTAATACTTGAGAATATTCTTTGGCTCCCCATGTGTCGAATCAATAAATTTGGGTCGAATACTCTACCCTCGAAAACGTTGCGATCCCCTATACTTGTGGGTTATCAATTATCAACATGTCTTCATGTTTATCTTCACAATGTTGATTTGGTTTTATTCTGATATATACATATATTAGTGTTCTGTCCTCTACAGCATTCACTTATAGCTATGTCTTCTCGTTTGAATCTTTTGAACTAAGTGAATGTGATCGGACCCTAACCTCTCTATGCTTTCTACCTCAAACTCTATTTATCCAAATCATATGCATTCTGTTGAAACTGTCGAATGTCTTCTCTGCGTCCTTGTCAGCAGAAGATACAGAGACAAACATTAACTCTGTTTTAAATGCTCATTTCTTATTACCTGAAACCCGGAGAAGCCGGAACGACCATCCGACGGTCCAGGCGGGCGTGGGAACGTGGGACAACTCCCAATGTGTTGCATGTTCGCCACGTGTCCCTCAGATGTGAACCGCCAGGGGCACCTGCGTAATTGCACTGTGTCGTCCCTTTCCCTATAAATACACATCCAATCGCGGTCAAAATCTTTCTTCCACCTCTTGACCTCGACAAACCCTAGCGCCACCGCTAGCTCTCGACGATGCCGGCGACGAAGCGCTTAGCTGTCGCGACCTCTCCGACGATGTCTTCATGCCGGCCGCGGACATCGTCTTCTCCGCCGCCGTCGTAGGTGTCCTCCGTTGCCAAGTTAGGGCACGGAAGATCGAACTGCTCAGCCTCATCTTCTACTCCGTCTAGCAGTTCATCGTGTGGTAAATTAAAACCCTCTTTTTACCGTCTTTTTGATCCTATAGATTCATCCTTTCTACGAAAAGTGGTTTCTGCCTCCACAAATTTGGATCTATCCTGTCTGCATCTCATATGATGCCTAGTATATTCACTTACGTAGTTAGATTCCTCACTTGTACTTATTCTTGGATTCGTACAAATCTGGAACCAACTCTCAACACATAAGTGAATGTCTTCGCGCTATGAGGTCAATGTCTTCTAAACTGATTTATCTTCAAAATCTTCTGAGAATGCATATGACCTCTTCCCCTTCCCTCGCATCTCTAATGCTGTCACAGGTACATGTCCGTGGGAGAATCCCTTGGTTCTCATAGTCTGCATTCATTTGCAAAATTCTTACAGCATCAGATCAACTCTCCCGAAGCCAGTTCCTGTCTGACCAGCAGACGGAAGCCTTTGACAGTGTTGAAGCCATTCAGTCTGAACCTCATGGCAACAGAGAAGTCTGCAAGGAAGGGTGGCAGACAGCGCCGTGGGAATACATCAAGAGATTTGCCTCCTGACCTCTATGAGTTGTACAAGACAGATCCAGAGGAGGACTACAATTAGCGAAAAACCCGAATCCAATGGATTCGAAGATATTGGGCAGAACAATGGTACAAGTACAGGTTCGTGACCCAGGAATATAATGAGAAGAATGCCATCAAGCGACCCTGGGGAGACATCTTGTACAAAAATCTTCCACCCAGGTCCAGAGCTGAAGCCATTGAACAAGGCTTCTACCCTTGCATGGTCCGTGGACCACAGCCTGCAGATGCCGACCCATCTTCATTGCTATGGTGTCGTGACGACAATCTGTTCAAGCGCAACTTCTAGTTTGCCAATAACTCGGCCAAAGAAAACAAGAAGTTGCGGGGATTAGACTTCAACCCCGGTCCCTCTGCTCCTCGTGCCGATGGCACACGCGAAGCTGAACCCAATCTTATTGGGCCCTTCTACAACCTAGAAGGTCTCATCACTCATATTATGGTTCAAGGGACAGCCGTGGATGAACCTGCAGACGACGCTGATTCTGACGAAGCGCCTGCACCACCGAAGCCTAAGAAGCTGAAGAAACCCAAGGCTTCGAAGCCTTCCACTGCACCAAAAGCTTCACGAGTGAAGCCTCTGGCCACTGCTCCTCCTGCACCAAGTGTGCAGTCTGAAGATCTCTCACGCATCTCCAAGTCTGAGAAGAAGAAGAAGCCTATGCACACCACTGGTCCAGCTCTGACCCCTGCTGCTGTTCTGAGGAATGAGAATGACGCCATTGATCTGTCAAGTGACGATGATCTTGCTGATGACGCTCTTGAGCAGCTGATAAAGAGCAAGCAAGAGGCAGAAATCTTCAATGATTTGCCTCTCTTTGACGTGGAAGTATTGAACAACTTCATTGATGAGTGGTTTGACACCCCCAATCTCAGCTTTGACGATCTGCAACTTCCCATTGGCCTAAGCGTCTCCTTTCATGGTGCCATTGCTCCTGAGCTGGCTCTTGCTCAGAAAATTGTTGAGCTGAAGCACAAGATCGATTATGAAAAGGCTCAGTTCAAGAAGCACATGGCCAAGCTCAGCGTGGCAGATGTCCAAAACTTCAAGGTCATGCTGCATGAGCTCAAGGAAGCGTTTCACAAGAAACGTGATGAAGCCAAAGGTTCTCGTGAGCGCATGAAGATTCTTGTTGCCAAGTGTGTTCAAGCTTACAATGAAGCTGAGAAGCGCAAGGCACTTGGGCGTCCTGGCATCGACCCTAAGATGGCTGCCAAGCAGAAGAAGAAGCCTGTTGTGGACCAAGCTGAACCATCCAGGCGGGAAGAACCTCACATTGTCTTCCCCGCTAGTATGACAGGCGTGAAGCCTAAGGTCCCCATAGTGGCTTCAGAGCTTCAGAAGACAAGGGTAGCCAAAGCCAAAGCCAGAAAGCGCAAGACCAAGAACACCACTGACGATGCTCCACCCACCAAGAAGCGCAAGACCAAGAAGAAAGATCGGGCTGCTCCCACAGAGCCACTTGTCATCGAGCCAATTTCTGTTGCTCTTCCTCCATCTGCACAACAAGAACGCCGTTTGATAGTTCACGAGCCTGCTTCCCCAGAGGCTCCTGAAGCTGAAGACATTCCAGCTGTTGACCCCACCGTAGCTGAAGACATTGGTCATCAAGACAATGTTGAAGATGATGAAGTCCTTCCTCAGATCGAGCACAATGTGGTATCATCGCCTGTTCTCACGAACAGCGAACTCATCAGCATTGGTCGTCCATTGACGGCAATTGCTCAAGATGACTCATGGGCTGATCACCCACAAGACTCCCCCCGTTAAGCAAAAACACCAGTTACTCCCCCAAATCAAGTCACCACTCCGGTGATTGAAGATGAAGACTTTGTGGCCCAGCCAACTCCATCTCCACAAGCGTCGCCAGCGCTCCGCAGGCTTCGTAAAGGACCAAGGCCACAGGTCACTCTGTCAAGTGTTCCAGAAGGAGAAGAGCGACAACCGGTTTCACGCCAAGTCTTTCCTGAAGCCTCTCCAAAAGTGAACAACCCCGAGACTGAAGCCAACATGGCTGAAGATATTCCGGCTACATCAGCCGATGACCAAGAAGAACCAGGAGAAGAAGAAGAACGTGTTGCTACACCCCCAACCAACCAAGTTGTTCTCGAGGAGAACGTGTCCGACCCTCTAGCTACTCGAGTGGAGGTTAACAACATTGAGGCGACCACCAACAGCAACACTGAAGCCAATGACGTTGTCATGGCTGAAGCTAATGTGGCGCCTGAAGTCAATGTGGTGCCCGAAGTGATAGCACCTGAAGTCAATGTTGCACCTTGCAAATCTGCAGCCTGAAGTCACTGCCACTGCTCCTGTACCGCCTCCCAGGCCACATACTATTGAGCAAGCATACAACTATGGTCAGCTGGTCACTGTCAGATGGCCTATTCTGGTTCCTCCACCTGCTGCTGGTTCGCAATTTGATTATCATGTCGAGCATAGGCCTCAGGTCCAGAAGCCAAAGCCAAGATTGCCCAGGTTTCCAGGTACTGCCACTTCACCAGGGTCCTTCAATGCAAATGGCTTCATTGCGCACAACACTTTCTTTGATAGCGCCAAGAACCCCTATTCCAAGCTAAGGATTTCATCAGATCGGTTCTGGAGTTATCAGCAGCGCCGTTATTATTCTTGTGTTCTTTATGATCAAGGGCGCATCTTCCCTCATATGCGTCTTGACTATGAAGCCATTGCTAGATTGCCATGCCTTGAAGAAGCCCTTGACTGCTTCCGTGATGCTGGATTGCTGAATTTTGTGACTGATAAGGAGCATTGGAATGAATAGCTTCTGCTGCAATTCTATGCCACCCTCCACATTCGCGGCTACAACAGGGATCCGAAGACATGGATCCTTGAGTGGATGACAGGCAACGTACACCATGAAGCTAAAGCTTTTGACATTATTGAGCTCACTGGTCTGCCCACTCCAGGTGAACTATATGAACCTGGTTGTCAGCTTCACCGCAATGCTTTGGAGAGCATCTTTCAGAATCCAGAGCCCAACATGAGCCAAATGCTGAGCATGATGAAGGCTCTGCCACATGACGCTGATTACCCAAAGGAGTTCTTTGTTGAAGACCTAGAGTATCTGCCCCGCACTATTTATCATATCATTAGGCGAACTCTATGGCCTGTCAAAGGACATTTTTCAGCAGCAAAACTTGAAGGAGCAATGAAGACTTTGGTCTTTTATATCTTCAATGGCATCAGCTTCAATGCTCAAGACTTCTTTATCAGGCAGTTGGCTGCATCAGGCTTTGATCTCTTTGGACTGAAGTGTTGGAAATATGCCCTAGAGGCAATAATAAATTGGTTATTATTATATTTCCTTGTTCATGATAATCGTTTATTATCCATGCTAGAATTGTATTGATAGGAAACTCAGATACATGTGTGGATACATAGACAACACCATGTCCCTAGTAAGCCTCTAGTTGACTAGCTCGTTGATCAATAGATGGTTACGGTTTCCTGACCATGGACATTGGATGTCGTTGATAACGGGATCACATCATTAGGAGAATGATGTGATGGACAAGACCCAATCCTAAGCCTAGCACAAGATCATGTAGTTCGTTTGCCAAGAGCTTTTCTAATGTCAAGTATCATTTCCTTAGACCATGAGATTGTGCAACTCCCGGATACCGTAGGAATGCTTTGGGTGTACCAAACGTCACAACGTAACTGGGTGGCTATAAAGGTGCACTACAGGTATCTCCGAAAGTGTCTGTTGGGTTGGCACGAATCGATACTGGGATTTGTCACTCCGTGTAAACGGAGAGGTATCTCTGGGCCCACTCGGTAGGACATCATCATAATGTGCACAGTGTGACCAAGGAGTTGATCACGGGATGATGTGTTACGGAACGAGTAAAGAGACTTGCCGGTAACGAGATTGAACAAGGTATCGGGATACCGACGATCGAATCTCGGGCAAGTAACATACCGATAGACAAAGGGAATTGTATACGGGATTGATTGAATCCTCGACATCATGGTTCATTCGATGAGATCATCGAGGAGCATGTGGGAGCCAACATGGGTATCCAGATCCCGCTGTTGGTTATTGACCAGAGAGTCGTCTCGGTCATGTCTGCATGTCTCCCGAACCCGTAGGGTCTACACACTTAAGGTTCGGTGACGCTAGGGTTATAGAGATATTAGTATGCGGTAACCCGAAAGTTGTTCGGAGTCCCGGATGAGATCCCAGACGTCACGAGGAGTTCCGGAATGGTCCGGAGGTAAATATTTATATATGGGAAGTCTTATTTTGGTCGCCGGAAAAGTTTCGCACTTTATCGGAATTGTACCGGGAGTGCCGAAAGGGGTCCGGGGGTCCACCAAGGGGGTCCACCAGCCCCGGGGGGCACATGGGCTGTAGGGGGTGTGCCTTGGCCTATATGGGCCAAGGGCACCAGCCCCAAGAGGCCCATGCGCCAAGAGATAAGAAAAAAAGGAGAGTCCTAAAGGGGGAAGGCACCTCCGAGGTGCCTTGGGGAGGAAGGACTCCTCCCTGGCCGCACCCTTCCTTGGAGGAAGGGCCAAGGCTGCGCCCCCCTCTCCCTTGGCCCTATATATAGTGGGGGGAGGGAGGGCAGCAATACCTAAGCCCTGGCTCCTCCCTCTCCCTCCCGTGACACACCTCCCTCCTCCCACAGCGCTTGGCGAAGCCCTGTTGGAATCCCGCTACTTCCACCACCACGCCGTCGTGCTGCTGGATCTCCATTAACCTCTCCTTCCCCCTTGCTGGGTCAAGAAGGAGGAGACGTCGCTGCTCCGTATGTGTGTTGAACGCGGAGGTGCCGTCCGTTCGGCGCTAGGATCATCGGTGATTTGGATCACGACGAGTACGACTCCATCAACCCCGTTCTCTTGAACGCTTCCGCTCGCGATCTACAAGGGTATGTAGATGCACTCCTCTCTCTCTTTGCTAGATGACTCCATAGATTGATCTTGGTGATGCGTAGATAATTTTGAATTATTGCTACGTTCCCCAACATGAAGTTCTACGCTCCATGGGTTATGCGCCTCATCAAGCTATATTCAGCTGTCAACTATCAACCTTCTGCTCACAACCATCTGATCTTTCTGCCTGAGGTTGATATGTCAGTTGAAGCCATATACCCAGAGCCTGCCAAGGAGCCTGTTTGTCTTCACAATGCTGATCACCAAATCTTCACGCAACCCATTGAAGGAGTCCAGGCAGTCACTCGTGTTTATCCTTTGGCTGGCAATACACGCTTACCTCACCGTGCTCAAACTGAAGCCACTGAAAGCACTATTGCTCAAAGGCCTCGGAAGCGATCTCGTGTTCTCAATGACCGAGAACTTCTCGTTGCCCTGCATCAGAAGCAGGATAAGCATCACTACTGGCTAAAGCGGCAGATGCAAAGCCTCTTGGTGGACGTCAATCGCATTCGCAATCTTGCCACCAAGAATGCCTTTGTTACACATGAAACCTGTCGGAGGTCATGGAAGAGTTTGACATTGCTGAGTGCTGAAGCAGATCTTCAAGACGATGGCTTCACTGAAAGATTCAAGTTTGACTCCACTCCTCCAAGGAATGTTGTCTTGCGTCAAACTCCGTCTCTTGAAGACTCTGATTATTCCTCCTCAGCTGCAACGGTGCATGCCAGAGTGATAGATGATCAAGATGATGCTACTTCACCACCTCCAACTTTAGCGCGTATCGACACTGCACCAAGTTCTTCTGCACCACCAAACCCCAACGCTGACCCTGCATCTTCTCCTACTCCTTCTGGGAACGAGTAGAGGCTCTATGTCTTCAAACCTTTTTGGTCCTTACTGACAAAAGGGGGAGAAGCATTTGAGTTGATAGTCTTCAAGCGGGTCCATATGGGCGGTTGCTTTATATTTTGCCTAGTGTTTACAACTCTCGCTTTTGATACATTTCGTTCTTTGAGTTGTAACACTTAAACTTGATGGTCGTCTGCTACTTGTTTGCTATTCTGTGATGCGATGATAAATCCCGCACGAAGTCATATTGCAGACGTCCATTTTTCATTATGCATATCATTATCTTCGTTATATCAAATCATGCATGATGAATTGTCTTCATAAGTTGAAGAGGATCTCCACAAGTACAACCTGCCATGTGCATTTGCATTCCAAAAGCAAATTACTTATATGCACATCTTTAGGGGGAGCCTTTTGCTACTTATGAAGACAATACCTAAATCCTTTACAATTTCACATACTTTTATCCCCGTTGAAAACTTCAACCAGTTTGTCATCAATCACCAAAAAGGGGGAGATTGTAAGTGCATCTAGTGCCACCCCTAGTTGGTTTTGGAGTATTGACGACAAACCTGGTTGAGGGACTAATGTGTTTGTGAGAATTGCAGGATAACACAGGTAGTAGTCCCTCATTGATTCGGTTTACCTATCGGAGATGACCCCTAAAAATGAATGAAGACATTGAAGACAATGGTGGTATGTGAAGATATGACAAGAGAAGGCATTGCGTGAAGACTATGGAGCGCGAAGACTTAGTTGTTTTGTTGTTTCCTTTTCTTCTTTGTTGAGTCATAGGAACCACCGTACTGTTAAGTGGGGTCCCAGTGAACAATGTCAGAGTGACTGAAGTGATGCTCAACCAAATCCTATGTCTTCGAGCGAAGACAATGAGAGCAAATCTTATCCAGAGCTGGATGAGTCAGCTTTACTTGTAGCCCAAGTCAAGCTGTCGCGTGTGTTTGAAATCTGACCGTTGGAACACGTGTCAGTTCCTTAGTGACCCAGGGTCATTTCACACAAACCAGGTCGGGTTGCCTAGTGGCTATAAATAGCCCACCCCCTACACCATAAATTGGTGGCTGCTCAGAGTTAGTGCACGGCTTTTGTCGTTTGAGAGCAACCACCTCCGAAGCTTTTGAGAGAGAGAAATCCTTGCGAGGACAAAGCCCAAACACCCAGAGCCAAAGAGTGTTAGGCATCACTGAAGTCTTTCTGTCCGCGTGACCTGAAGACTTGTTACACTTGAGGACTGTGAATCCTCCAGCCGGTTAGGCGTCGCGTTCTGAGCATCCAAGAGTCATTGTGGATCGCCGGTGAACGAAGTCTGTGAAGGTTTGGAAGTCTACCTTGAAGACTTACCAGAGTGATTGGGCGAGGACTGGGTGTCCTTAGCTCAAGGGGAATAAGGTGAAGACGTGGTCTTCTGAGTTGAATCTCAGCCTCCCTAACCAGACGTACAGTTGTCACAGCAACTGGAACTGGTCCAACAAATCCTGTGTCCTCAACAAGTGACTGGTTCTATCCTCTCCCTCTCTTTACTTACAGTTTGTCTTTGTGAAGTCATTGCCTGCTTACACTACCTGTTTGACTTCACTGTGTGACTACTATCATTGTCTGGCTTCATACTATCTTCCATCCTGATCTTTACTACCTTGCTGCTATTAGTCTTCGTGCTTTCACTTCATTGCATACTTGACTATGTCTTGCTTAGTGTAGTCTACCTTCCGCTGCATATCAATAGGTTCATTTCTATTGTTTGTCTTCGAAACTCTCATGTTTTGAAGATGTTCATAAAAATCGCCTATTCACCCCCCCTCTAGTCGATAACTAGCACTTCAGTATCCCACTTGATTACCGTACTCCTGAGTTTATCTTGCAAGAGGTAGGCACTTTTGGAAAGTTTCACTCTTGGGACAGTGAAGATCCGTACTTGGTCCGTACTCTGGTTGAGGCTAGCTTCTCGGATACAACCTTGGTTCCGTGTGATGTTGTTTTGGGGATTTTGCTGAATGGGGTGGAGCTCAAGTTTCTTGGACTGCTGCATGTTATGTTCTTGGGGCAGACTTTGCAGACCAGATGCCAAATGATGAGGACCCAATGCCTTTGGATGGCAATCCTCATCCTATGCTGGGGAATTTGATGCCAGATAATCCGCCCTTTGTCCTTCCTCCCTATCCAATGCTTGGTTGGAACGATGCGCCAGTGGCTCCTCCACCACCACCTGAAAACATCCCAGATGCTGATTGGGGCAATGCTCATTGGGGAGATGAGGTGGAAGTTGATCAGCAACCACAGCATGTACAACCCGAGCAAGATTAATTGTCCATTGTTATTGATCAGCCGAAAGGATATGTTTCTGTTGAACAGCAATTGCAGGTTCAGAATGAGCATGAGCAGCAGCATCAACCTATCCATGAGCAATAGTTGCATATTCAGGATCAGCAGTTTCAAGTTGAGCAGCCTGCTCTTTTGGAAAATCCTCTGGCGATAGTACCCTACCAGCCTCCTATCATTCAGCATCACCAAGTCTTTATTGGTATGGCTAGGATTGTGGCCGGCCACCTCTTCCTCCTGAGATGATCTGGAAGAGGTCGTTTGAAAACTTACTGTTTGATTTCTCTCTCAAGGAGGTGCCCATGCCAATCTTATTCAAGCCCTTGGGTACAGTCACGTATTCCAAGCATACATGGTCAATTGCTTTTGATGAGTCCCGCAAGATGTCTATGTTGGTTGCAAGCTTGCCGAACGTTTCAACTACACGGAAACCTTTTGTGGCCAAGCGTCTTGTGGCCAGAGCATTATTTGGAGGTCCATCCATGGAAGTGGTTTCTGGTTCTGAAGATGTCACACCTGATGTTCCTATGTCTGAAGATGGTTCTCTTGGCTCTGAAGGTGTTATTCCTGGCTCTGATGCTGCCATGTCTGAAGCTGTGAGACCTACGCTCTCGGAGGAGATGCCCTCTTTCTCTTCTGTGGTATTTTCTGCAGATCCACAGGTCAAGGAAAAGAAAATGAGAGGGAGAAAGAAGTCTTCTACACCTCTGGTGGACACGTCGGAGGAGATGCCCTCTTTCTCTTCTGTGGTCTTTTCTGCAGATCCACAGGTCAAGGAAAAGAAAATGAGAGGGAGAAAGAAGTCTTCTACACCTCTGGTGGACACGTCTGTGAGGAGGTGTACTCGAAGCGCGGCAAAACTTGATGGCTTCAAATCGGTGGTCTTCGAACAACTCTCTCTCCAGCTCACGAAGCAGCATCCCCGGTCCAAGCCCATGGAAGCTTCGGCCCAGCCCACTTCTGTAGATGCTGGTGGTTACGACAAGACTGAAGTTGTGCCTCCTAACACTCCACTCAAGGTGTTGCAGGCGATTGGTGTTGAGATGGCGACCGACCCCTCACTTCTTTCCAAGGATAAGCTTATGGCTGATCCTAGGACGACTCAACCTCCTCCAGTGCCTAAATGTTGATGATCAAAACTTTATTTAGGTGTAGCGTGCTGGTTAATTCTGCTACTCTTTATGATGTTCTGGAACTTGTGTCGTGTGTTCAAGATTGGGTGTGTCTACTATGCTGTGATCTGGGATGTATGGCATTGCATGTCATGCTGTTTTTGCTACATCTTTATTTATGCTTCCATGAATCGAATGCATACGCGTAGCTGGAAAATCCTTTGTTGGAATGTCAGAGGTTTAAATTCTGACGCTTGGCAACGCCCTGTCAGGGAGAAAGTGACTGAAAGTCAGTGTGCAATCGTTTGCTTGCAGGAAACTAAGCTCTCTGCTTGCCCCCGCACTTTAATTAAGAGCATTTGTCCTGTGGGTTTTGATCAATTCATTGAATCTCCTTCAAGAGGAGCATCTGGAGGTATACTTACCGTTTGGCATTCTGATGTTTTTAAGGGAACTTTGTTGGATGTGCAACCATTTGCTACTATGATTAGCTTCACCTCGGTGCATAATAATGACCAATGGTTTTTGGTAAATGTTTATGGCCCGTGTCAAGGCGAATTGAGGGACAACTTTGTTAGTTGGCTCTACAATCTTCAGGTGGAACCTGATCAAAAATGGCTGCTAATGGGAGACTTCAACTTCATAAGATCCATGGAAAACAGAAATCTCCCTGGTGGCGATGTTAATGATATTTTCATTTTCAATGAGACCATAGGCCATTTGGGACTGTTAGAAATTCCACTGCAAGGCAGAAGATTCACCTGGTCGAACATGCAAGACTTGCCTCTCCTTGAACAGCTTGATTGGGTTTTTACATCTGCTAGCTGGATCAACCAATATCCTATGACACAAGTCACACCTCTTGCAAAAACTGCCTCTGACCATGTACCTTGTTTAATCTCTATCAGTACCTCTATTCCTAGAGCTCATATTTTCGGATTTGAAAACTATTGGGTGCATCAGCCTGGTTTCATGGATTGTGTGCAAGAAGTTTGGGGCAAAACTTCTCACAAAACTCATATTTCTGCAGTTATTGTGGACAAATTGAAAGCTTTGAGGTTTGCACTCAAGAAATGGCAGAAAGGGCTATCTCACATTAAAGGATTGATTGAGAAGTGTAATTGGGTAATCCTTTGGTTGGACAACTTGGTGTTGGGGAACGTAGCAGAAATTCAAAATTTTCTACGCGTCACCAAGATCAATCTATGGAGTTTACTAGCAACGAGAGGGAAGGAGTGCATCTACATACCCTTGTAGATCGTGAGCGGAAGCGTTCAAGAGAACGGGGTTGATGGAGTCGTACTCGTCGTGATCCAAATCACCGATGATCCTAGCGCCGAACGGACGGCACCTCCGCGTTCAACACACGTACGGAGCAGCGACGTCTCCTCCTTCTTGATCCAGCAAGGGGGGAGGAGAGGTTGATGGAGATCCAGCAGCACGACGGCGTGGTGGTGGAAGTAGCGGGATTCCAACAGGGCTTCGCCAAGCGCTGCGGGAGGAGGGAGGTGTGTCATGGGAGGGAGAGGGAGGCGCCAGGGCTTAGGTATTGCTGCCCTCCCTTCCCCCCACTATATATAGGGCCAAGGGAGAGGGGGGGGGCGCAGCCTTGGCCCTTCCTCCAAGGAAGGGTGCGGCCAGGGAGGAGTCCTTCCTCCCCAAGGCACCTCGGAGGTGCCTTCCCCCTTTAGGACTCTCCCTTTTTTCTTATCTCTTGGCGCATGGGCCTCTTGGGGCTGGTGCCCTTGGCCCATATAGGCCAAGGCGCACCCCCTACAGCCCATGTGCCCCCCGGGGCTGGTGGACCCCCTTGGTGGACCCCCGGACCCCTTTCGGCACTCCCGGTAAAATACCGATAAAGTGCGAAACTTTTCCGGCGACCAAAATAAGACTTCCCATATATAAATCTTTACCTCCGGACCATTCCAGAACTCCTCGTGACGTCCGGGATCTCATCCGGGACTCCGAACAACTTTCGGGTTACCGCATACTAATATCTCTATAACCCTAGTGTCACCGAACCTTAAGTGTGTAGACCCTACGGGTTCGGGAGACACGCAGACATGACCGAGACGACTCTCCGGTCAATAACCAACAGCGGGATCTGGATACCCATGTTGGCTCCCACATGCTCCTCGATGATCTCATCGGATGAACCACGATGTCGAGGATTCAATCAATCCCGTATACAATTCCCTTTGTCAACTGGTATAGTACTTGCCCGAGATTCGATCGTCGGTATCCCGATACCTTGTTCAATCTCGTTACCGGCAAGTCTCTTTACTCTTTCCGTAACACATCATCCCGTGATCAACTCCTTGGTCACATTGTGCACATTATGATGATGTCCTACCGAGTGGGCCCAGAGATACCTCTCCGTTTACACGGAGTGACAAATCCCAGTCTCGATTCGTGCCAACCCAACAGACACTTTCGGAGATACCTGTAGTGCACCTTTATAGCCACCCAGTTACGTTGTGAAGTTTGGTACACCCAAAGCATTCCTACGGTATCCGGGAGTTGCACAATCTCATGGTCTAAGGAAATGATACTTGACATTAGAAAAGCTCTGAGCAAACGAACTACACGATCTTGTGCTAGGCTTAGGATTGGGTCTTGTCCATCACATCATTCTCCTAATGATGTGATCCCGTTATCAACGACATCCAATGTCCATGGTCAGGAAACCGTAACCATCTATTGATCAATGAGCTAGTCAACTAGAGGCTTACTAGGGACATGGTGTTGTCTATGTATCCACACATGTATCTGAGTTTCCTATCAATACAATTCTAGCATGGATAATAAACGATTATCATGAACAAGGAAATATAATAATAACCAATTTATTATTGCCTCTAGGGCATATTTCCAACACTTGGAGGATATGAGGCCTTTGAGCAAAGCTGAATTTAATTTCAGGAAAGTAGTAAAGTTGCATCATGAACATCTTTTGCATCTTCAGTTTCTATACTGGAAGAAGAGATGTTCCATTAGATATATGAAAGTAGGTGAGGAAAATTCAAAGTTCTTCCAGGCAATGGCAACAGAGAGGTATAGGAGGAATTCCATTGCTAGTTTGCTACTGTCTGATGGTACAGTTTCTTCAGATCATGAGAAAATGGCTCAGGAATTTTTGGACACCTTCAAGGGTAGAATGGGTACTGTAAAACCAATTGAGTTGGGGAGGACATTATTTCTCTAATTCCTAGAGTACAGGGGCTGGAGTTCCTCACAAAATAGTTTGAGGTGAAAGAAATTGAGCAAGTGATTAAGGAATTGCCCATTGATAAGGCACCAGGGCCTGATGGTTTTAATGGGCTTTTTATGAAGAGCTGTTGGCATATCATTTCCAGTGATTTCATTAGGTTAGTGCAGGAATTTCATGCAGGGACTGCTCAGCTAGAGAGCCTCAATCATGCATTCATTACACTGGTCCCTAAAAAGCAAACACCTGAGACTGTGGGAGATTTCAGGCCAATATCTTTGACCAGTGTGGGTCTTAAGTTTCTCACTAAACTTGCAGCTAATAGGTTTCAGGATGAAATCATGAAATGTGTTCATAAGAATTAGTATGGTTTTATTAAGTCAAGAACAATTCAAGATTTCCTTGCTTGGACTTTTGAATACATTCATCAATGCAACCAATCAAAGAAGCCAATCATTTTGCTAAAGCTTGATTTTGAAAGGCTTTTGATTCTATTCAGCATAAGGCAATCATAAAATTCCTTCGGGCAAAACGTTTTGATAGGAAATGGATCACCTGGATTCAGCAGCTGTTATCATCTGGCACTTCTTCTATTCTGCTGAATGGACTTCCTGGTAAACACTTTAAGTGCAAGTGTGGTGTAAAGCAAGGAGATCCTATCTCTCCTTTGCTGTTTGTGATTGCTGCTGACCTCTTGCAGACCATGATTAACAATCTCCTGCGACAGGGCTTGCTTAACTTGCCTCTGCCAACACATGACCCTGATTATCCAGTGGTGCGGTATGCTGATGATACGTTACTTTTTGTGAATGCTGATAGATCTCAGTTGGAGGTTCTTAAATCAGTATTGCATTCCTTTTCCTTGGCTACTGTTTTGCAAATTAACTACCACAAGTCCTCAACGTACCCAATTAATGTGGAGACCACTGTTGCTTCAGATCTTGCTGCCCTTTTTGGCTGTCAGTTAGGCACAATGCCTTTCACATATTTGGGATTACCTATGGGTACCACCAGGCCTAAAATCATTGGCCTACCACCTTTAGTGGATTTCATGGAGAGAAGACTTACTGCTAGTTCTTGGTTTCTGCCACAAGGAAGTAGGTTGCAGCTGGTTAACTCTGTTATATCATCATTGCCTATATATTTCCTTTGTAGCCTATCGATACCACAGGCTATTCTGAAGCAATTAGAAAGAATTCAGAGACAGTGCCTATGAAGGAAGTATGGTCAGGAGAAGGGCCATTCCTTGGCTGCTTGGCCCCTGGTTTGCAGGCCCAAACTAAAGGGGGGACTTGGAATATTGAATCCGGGGTTGCAAAATGAGGCTCTGCTTCTCAAACATCTAAACAAATTCTACAACAGAGCAAATGTTCCATGGGTCCACTTGGTGTGGGACTCTTACTATTTTCAGGGAGTCCCTCATGACATCACAGTCTGTGGTTCTTTTTGGTGGAGAGACATTTGTAACTTAATGGATAAATTCAGGGTTGTTACCTCTGTCACAGTCAGAAGAGGTGACACAATGCTTTTCTGGTCAGATCACTGGATGAATAACAATTCTTGCGCCCCTCTTCAAGACAGATTTCCAAGGTTGTTTTCCTTCTGCTTGCATAAGAATCTCAGTTATGGAAATGCTGCAGGCAGGCAATTTGCAACAGATGTTTTCCTTGCCCCTGTCTGAATTGGCTTTTCAGGAGCTCAACCAGCCTTCATCTATGCTGAGAGAGATCTCTTTGGACAATGAAGGCAAGGACTTCTGGACTTGGAGACATGGGAAGAAGTCTGAATATTCAGCCAAGAAGTTTTATGACTTTGTGCACCAACCAGTCATGGCTAACCCTATACTCAATTGGGTATGGAAGAGTTGTTGCACCATGTCAATTAAAATGTTTGCCTGGCTAGTCATAATGGAGAGTTAACACCAAGGATATGATTCAGCACAGACATTGGAAAATTAATGATGGGCCGAAATGTGTTCTATGCCCTACTAGAGTGCTGGAAGACATAAATCATCTCTTTTTCCAATGCAACTTTAGTATGCGTGTTTGGAATTATCTTCAAATCACTTGGCTGAATAGTGATGACATGGTGGAAATTGCCCTACATGCCAAGAAGGATTTTAATAAACCTTTCTTTTCAGAAGTGGTCTTTCTAGCATGGTGGAACATTTGGAAAGTCAGGAACGATAAGGTTTTTAGGCACATCAGGCCTTCTTTTAGGCAGTGGAGGACTGGCTTCATACATGATATTACCCTCCTCTCTCACAGGATCAAGAGAAGATACAAGGAGGCTTTACTCAAGTAGATTGATTTCCTTCCCCCTTGATGTGCTTGCAGATGTACTTTTCTATTCTTTTTCAGGTTTGTTTTAGTGTAGCCTGCTTTGTATAGTTTTATTTCCTTTTTTGACTGTTTTTGTTCCTCTTCTTGAGGAACCTCTTGTATTCTTTGGTGGTGAGGTTTTAATAAAATGCTATGGGGTGTAAGCCCTGCAGTCTTCAAGGTCAAAAAAAATATAGTAATACTCACGCATCTTGTGGCAACATTAAAGCACTCATCTGCCATGTTAGCACGAGTGATTTTTAATATCCTACTACGTGGCTCTTCAACTTTGCTAGAACTACATTGTGGTTTCATTTTGAGTGAATAGAATGGGGGGGGGGGTCACCTCCCTGCTATTCTAAAAAACTTTCCATCATTTGCGACACTACTGGTAACTGATGAAGAACCTACCCAAGCACAGCACAATACAGGAGCGACACACAATTACAAGATGATATTTTGTTCGACAAGGCAATCTATAACCAATTACTTTTACAGGAACAATAGCAACCAGGAAATTTGAAGGGTAGGTATGAACATAATCGGAACTGCACATGTACTGCTTAGAGAATCAATATACACATTACCAATCGAGGAGGAGTACAAAGGCCGCGGCGACATCTGTGCATCATGGTCGGCAACAAGAGTCAGTTCATTGTCGACGACGGTGGTGCTGCAGCGTTTGGCATCGGCTTCCGGGAAGCAGATCCGAGACCATGGAAGTCGGCGCCGGGGAAGCGGCTCCATGTACGACGGCGACGGTGAACCGGCTCCAGTGCGGCGTACGACATCGTCAATGAGGCAGACGTGCTGTGGTGGACGAGTGCGCCGATGAAGAAGGGGAGGGGCACGAAGGGAAGGTGCTGCGATGCCGTGCAGAAGTCTATTTTGCGGCGGAGATAGAAAATGGGGAGTAATGAGGAGTACTCTGGGTGACGGGGTGGGGTTGGATGGGTGGGGTGAATGTGAAGTTACCAAAACAGCCCCCGACCAACCAGCTTCCGTCGACCTGTTCGACCAAGGGTATGATGGTAACTTTGCATTGGTCGAATCTGAGTCGCGGGAGATCTCGATGGAAGCGGGAGATTTTGCCGCTGACCTAAAAATTTGTAACAGTACTATACTAGTACTCCCTACTCCCCGTCTGGAGTGTTGCGTGATTGGGCTGAGCAGCTAGGAGTACTACTAGTACTCGCTCCGATTTTATTTACTCTGCATATTATGTTTGACTGAAGTCATACTTCCTAAAGTTTGACCAAGCTTATAGGAAAAATATAAACATTTACCATAACAAATCTGTATGATGTGAAAGTACATTCAATAATGAATCTAATGGTGTTGATTTGTTATTGTATATGTTAATATTTTTGTTTATAAACTTTGTCAGAGTATACAAAACTTTACTTTGACCAATGCTAATACGCGGACTTAAATAAAAACGGAGAGAGTACACATATGTTTTCTTAGTTTGTTGTGCCATTAATTATTTGTTGTAATTGTGAAATAAATATATTAAGCTATTGACTTCGAATGTAATGGTTTGTACAATTCAATATTTGGAATCGTTGTTGAATTCCAAGATGAATACCAGGTCTATATTTCTTCACAATATGCTCAAACTCACATAATCCAACTCAAATGAAAATCTAAATGCATTTCATAGTTATTAATTTGTTGGATGCAACAAAACCAACCATAACTCTACATGATCCGGTCTAAAGCAATTTTCACAACACATCCCAATGTGTGAATGACACGTAGAGAGTTTGTGGACATGGAATAATGGCGGGAGAGAGATGCGTGCGCTCAGCACACAGGATATACACCAAGTGGAAGAAAAAGACAGAGAACGGGAAAGATTGTATATTGTGGGCGAGAGAGAGAGGAAGAACTTAGGTCTATGAGTAAGATAGAGAAATGTAATATATAGGGAGTGACATGTGTGTGCATCGAGATTTTGTACATGTGGAAGGAGAAGAGACAAGAGGTTTGATGAGAGAGCTCAAAAGAACATGGAATAGAGGGGAATCTTGTGGGTTGAGGGATTGATAATTTTGTGCGGGAGGGATGGACAGAGAGAGGGGGGAGGAGTCACTCAGTCGTCGCCACATCATCATGCTTCCAAATGGCCCCGTGGTCTCTAGTGCGGTCAGGTCGTCGTCTTCGTTCTTCCCGATGCCAAATAGTGAGCATGTGGGGGTGCAGATAAGCACAAGCGACAGGGGTTGCTATATAACCTTGGATGGGGATGGATCGTGGTGTGTGTGTGTGTGTGTCAAATACTGAGAGAAATCAAACCTATGGAGAGAATATGTGTGCATAGTGAGCATGCGACAGAGGCTAATGGTGCGAGACAGATACATCATGTGCGTCAATGTTTAAGCAATATAGAGACATCATGTGCGGGATACAAAGATATAACTATGGGGAGTGTGTTTTCTAGGCAAAGAAACACAATGAGAGATAAATATGTGTGTGCGTGGTACATGGTGTGTATGTGACAGAGATGTATATGCATGCCAAATAGGGTTTTCATGAATAGATTGTGCGTGCGAGGTAGAGAGCGATGTAGGGGTCTTGAGGCGGCATGGGCTAGGTGAGGGTGTCAAAATGTGTGTGTTGACGCATGTGTTACATGCGATTGTGTGAGGGACGGTCAAATCGAGAGAGATGGTTGTTGTGTTATGCATGCTCCTCTCTCTCTCACGCACACACAAAAAACACAAATAGAAAATCATGCTCTCATGTATACACAACATCTCAGTATATCTCTATGTCTCACTCATACATGATCATTCGCACGTTCCCCTCTCTATGACTATCACAGACACACACCGTCTCCACATTGCCCTTCTGCGACAACACACATGTAGACACATACACGCGTTCTCTCTCCGTTACACACACACAAAATCTCTATTAATTTTTTTGTAGGGGGCACCTAAAATGCCCAAATCCAAATAATCACGAACTGAAGCTAAATACAAATATATGGAAATGTTGTAGCGTGAGGAACTTTTCCAGCCAAAAAAAAGTAGAGTAATATTCAGGGATTGTTTTCACACACACAAAAAGGTTCGGTCGATGTCCTTCCAGCGCGACACCGTGATGCACCTTTCGATCGACCGCGCGGCCGCGGTGCACGTGCTTGCACGGGATTCTGTGTCGATGCTATGCTAACTAATGTGGTGTATAGGCGCGGCCGCGATGCACGCGCTTTCACAGGATTACATGTACTAGTACGGTGTTCTTTTAAGTTTGACCAACCCTATAACCAAGCTCCCATAAGCGCACTCATCAATATGCCGCCGCCGTTGCGCATGCGTACAGTCGCTGAGTACTGTACGGTGCAGTACTATCGCTACCATGTGGGACCTGGCCCCACATGTCATCCGCACTACAGCACCGTACAGTATTGCAGAGGATCTCAACCCCTCATGTCATCTGCAGTCCCTCCTCATGATGACGCTGCACTGCCAAGCACGCAAGCAGGTCGAGCCACGTCTATGCCCGCATCCTACAAAGAGGAGGAGGACGAGTGCGTTCTCTAGCACGCCAACGAGGAGGGGCTAGTGTGTCATTGGCGTCTCCGCCCGCGCGGAGGAGGCTCGCATGGTGGCTGTCGTGGCGGTAGCCGGTCGCGCCCGTGCCGAGCCCGCAAACCAGGTGCGAACGTGGAATCTACCCTCGAGACCTTCATTGTCACGTGGATCATGCAATCTGAAGGACCAATTTGGGTCAGTCGACTCGTGTGGGCCGTTGGATGCAACATGGACGGCCAGAAGGGCTTCTTCAACCTCCAAAAATGATGCACTGTTCATCTTCTCTCTCAACCTTCGAGCCGCCAGCCCACCACAGGCCTAACCGCCTGCCGACGCTGCCCAGCCCGCCACAGGCCTAACCGCCTGCTGCCGCCGCCCAGCCCTCCCCTGAACTGCCTGCCACCGCCATGCTCCGCCCACCCCCGCCATCCATTTAACCCCGGGCACGATCTATTTTTTCGGGTGAACTGCATTCCACACCCAACACTCATAAGGTATCATGGGCACCCTGCCACCCTAATATATATACTTGGGTAGCTTCTCTGCCGTCTTCTTCCTTCGTCCTGCAAACTTCTTCTTTCACAGACCGACTGTCCCAAATTATACTCCTAGTACGTATTAAGTACAGTAGGAACGCGAAGAAACAAGTAGTTGTAGCGACCCGACCTCAAACGGTCTAGTCTCTGTGCTTCCATGTCATCCCTGGATCGGTAATGCTGACACACACAGTACTCGAAGGATTTATAACAGAGTAGCAATCACACACTTATTACATCGAATGTCTCAAAAGAGAACTTATTACAATAAATATGGCATAAGGCCATCTAATACGATAACAGCGGAAGGCTTGGAAGATAAAGTCAGTCCATCAACTCCAACGGCATAGCTGCGCTGCACGGCAACGACCTAACGAACCTTACTCCTCGTCTGAAAAGTCTGCAACATAATACGTTGCAGCCCGAAAACGGGTCAGCACATGGAATATGCTGGCAATATAACACAGTAGAGCAAGAACAGAATAATGCTATCACTACATGCATATTTGGCTGGTGGAAAGGCTCTATGGTTATAGTTTTGCGAAAAGCCAATTTTTCCCTACAACAAAGGAATAAGTTTTATTTTAACTATCATGGTAGTTGAAACATCATTGAGAAGGTTCCTCCAACTCAATCCCAATTAACGTAATTATCAACCCAACATATTAAATTAGAGTGATGAGATACATATGATAATCCAAGTACTAGATACTCAAGATGTCCATAACCGGGGACACGGCTAACCATGATTAGATTGTACACTCTACAGAGGTTTGCGCACTTTTCCCCACAAGACTCGATCTCCTCCATTGGATTTCTCGCACTACATGGTGTTTGAGAAACGGATGACCGAGGCACAGTCTTTCAGAAGCATTAACTCGAACCCCGGGTAGACAGTACCAACCTACATCCCTCTACATCTGCTAGCCTACCACTGGAAGAGGTCATGCAACTTACTCAACTATGCTAGAGCCCATAATAGCTTGTGGCTGCACACGGAAGTTTCTAGCATGAAATATCTCAGTTCCCTTTGAGCCTGGGTGGCGGACCTTAGGATTATCACACGGGTACTCCGGGATATCCTAGGACAACACTGGATTCTCCAGGTGCCCGACAAGCAATCCACCCAGATGTGTATTAAAGTTGCCACCTTAAGTTGAACCATTAATTAACAATCTCACATCTGTCATGGATTCACTCACCCAAACCACGTCTACGAGCATAGCATAGCAATATAAGCAATACGTAGAAGTAACTCCCAAGGGTTTGATAATAACAGGGCAATAGGTTCTACCTCATCAACTACTTCCCAATACCCACAAGTTAATCACATCCTAATCATGCAGTGTTTGAGGATTGGAGCTAATGCATAAAAACTGGGTAATAATGGATATGATCAAAGTGTTACTTGCCTTGCTGATGATCCGCAAAACCTAGAGACTCGTAGTAGCACGCTTCGCACTCCGGGAATTCTATCGCAAACAAACAATAGCATACATAAGCAATCAAGCAAAGATGCACGGGTAAAACTCAAATAAGAAGATCTAACCAGAAAGTTCAACTTAAGAACTCCGGTTTGCAAAAAGAATCAAATCAAACGGAGCAACGAAACTCAAACTGCGAAAGAAACAAGATTCGTTTACTAATCTGGACTAAAGTCAAATTTTACAGTACCAAAATCTTGTTCAAGTTGGTTAAACAGAAAGAGGGCTTCGAGACGAAGATCTAGGCGCTTGAATTGCCTGATTCTGACAAACGAGCGAAAAGTTAAACTAAAACGAAAATCGGATCAGAAATCGCGATCGAGAATAAATCATGAAAAATCCGAGAAAAAGAAAAACTGACGAACAGGCTAACGAACGAACGTTCGCTGTCTGCGGGTAACGGGTGAAAACCGTTCGTTAAAACGAACGAACGAACAGGCGTTCGCTAAATAAATAAACCGACGGGAAAACCGATCTAAAAGAATAAATCAGATTTTTTTTTAAAAACCGGATCTAGATCTAGGGTTTACCGAAATAAACCGACAAGGAAAAAAACGGCGGCGGCTCTGGCGAAGTCTGTGGCGGCGGCGACTCCGGCGAAGTCGGCGGCGGCGTCGGCTGGCGCGGGGCGTCGGCGCGGCGGCGGGGCGGCGCTGCGGCTCGGGTCGGCGGGGCTGGCGGCGGTGGTGGTGGTGTGGGGGTCGAGGCGGGGGTCGGCTCGGCCTTTAAAGGGTCGGGCAAGGCGGCGGCTTGGGCAAGGGGCCGGGGGAGGAGGAGTCCTTCCCGGACTCGGCGGCGGCGGCGTGCGCCGGCCGGACTCTGGTCGGAGTCGGTCGGGGCAAGGGGTGGGCTGGCGCGGCTGGCCAACTGGGCCTCGGGCCAGTTCGGTCCGGCGGATTTTTTAAAAATAAATTCCGCGCAGAAAAATGCCGAAAATAAATACTAAACAGACGCCAAAATCCCGAAATAAATTTTCCCTGTCCTCTAAAAAACTACCGGACAAGGTGAACATTTATTTTGAAAAACGCGAATTTTTCCTATGCAAATAAAATAGCAATAAAATCCCAAATAAAATATTTATTTGTTTTTAATATTTTCCTCCCATATTTCATTCTTTTTGGGGAAGTCATATTATCCCCTCTCATATTTTTTTTATATGAAATATTTTCGGAGAGAAAAAAAATAAAACAAATTGATCCTCGTTTCTATATTTTATAAAATTCAAATATGAAAACAGTGAAATCCCCAACTCTCTCCGAGGGTCCTTGAGTTGCTTAGAATTTCGAGGATTGCGAAACGAATATGCAATAAAATATGATATGCATGAATGATCTATGTATAACATTCCAAATTGAAAATTTGGGATGTTACAAACCTACCCCCCTTAAGATGTATCTTGCCCTCGAGATTCGGGTTGGCTTGAAAATAGGTGTGGGTGGTCCTTGCGAAGATCATCCTCTCGTTCCCAGGTGGCTTCATCCTCGGTATGCTGGCTCCACTGAACTTTGCAAAACTTGATAACCTTGCTGCGGGTGACTCGGCTAGCAAATTCAAGAATCCTGACTGGCTTCTCCTCATAGGCCAGATCACTGTCCAACTGAATCGCTTCCAAGGGCATTGTATCTCTTAGCGGTGTATCGGCCATCTCAGCATGACACTTCTTCAACTGTGAAACATGAAACACATCATGAACTCCTGACAGTCCTTCAGGTAACTCCAACTTGTAGGCAACCTCTCCCATACGTTCCAAAATTCGGTACGGTCCTACAAATCTCGGGGCTAACTTTCCCTTAACTCCAAAATGTTTCACTCCTCGCAGAGGTGACACTCGCAGATATGCTCTATCTCCAATTTCATAGGTTACTTCCTTGCGTTTCGAATCTGCATAACTCTTCTGCCTGGACTGAGCTACCTTCAGTCTATCTCGAATCAACTTAACCTTCTCTTCAGACTCCTTGATCAAATCTGGTCCAAACAACTGTCGGTCTCCAACTTCATCCCACATCAACGGTGTTCTGCACCTTCGTCCATACAGGGCTTCGAACGGTGCCATCTTCAAACTGGCTTGATAGCTATTGTTGTATGAGAACTCCGCGTAGGGCAAATTGTCATCCCAACTAGATCCATAATCTAGTGCACAAGCTCTCAACATATCCTCCAGAATCTGGTTGACTCTCTCGGTCTGTCCATCTGTCTGCGGATGGAATGCTGTACTGAACTCTAGCCTTGTACCCAAAGTCTGGTGCAGCTGATGCCAAAACTTTGAGGTAAACTGTGTTCCTCTATCTGATACGATGGTCCTTGGAACTCCATGCAGACATACGATCCTGGTCATGTATATCTTGGCCAACTTCGCACTTGTATAGGTGGTTTTCACTGGGATAAAGTGAGCCACTTTGGTCAAGCGATCAACTACTACCCATATAGAATCATATCCTGATTTGGTCCTGGGCAATCCGGTGATGAAATCCATGCCAAGCTTATCCCACTTCCATTCGGGTATCGGCATAGGCTGTAACAATCCTGCTGGCTTTTGATGTTCCGCCTTCACTCTCTGACATACATCACATACGGCTACATACTCGGCAATATCCTTCTTCATACCAGTCCACCAGAAACGTTCCTTCAAATCCAAATACATCTTGGTGTTTCCGGGGTGTATCGAGTATGGTGAGTCATGAGCCTCCTGAAGTATTAACTTCCTGATCTCTGTGTTATTGGGCACATAAACACGGTCCTCAAACCATAAGGTGTCGTGCTCATCCTCACGAAAACCTTTGGCCTTTCCTTTGCTCATTCTCTCTTTTATCTCGGCAATCTCTTTGTCATCCTTCTGAGCTTCTCGAATCTTTCCTAACAATGTAGACTGAACTTCCATTGTTGCAACAAAACCTCTAGGAACAATCTCCAATCGAAGTTCCCTGAGATCCTCTGCTAACTCCTTTGGCAATCCTGTGCTTACGAGGGTGTTAGCATAACTCTTCCGGCTCAAAGCGTCTGCTACGACATTGGCCTTGCCTGGATGATAGTGAAGCTTCATGTCATAATCCTTTATAAGCTCCAACCATCTCCTCTGCCTAAGGTTCAGCTCCTTCTGTGTGAAAATGTACTTCAAACTCTTATGATCAGTGTACACATCACAACGGTTTCCAATAAGGTAATGTCTCCAAGTCTTGAGCGCATGCACTACAGCTGCTAACTCCAAATCATGCGTGGCATAATTCAATTCGTGCGGTTTTAGTTGTCGTGAGGCATACGAAACAACTCTTCCGTCCTGCATAAGCACACTTCCAAGTCCTAAGCGAGAGGCGTCGCAATACACTTGGAAATCCTTGCGTATATCCGGCAGAATCAGCACTGGGGCTGTAGTCAGACGTTTCTTTAACTCCTGAAAACTCGCCTCACATTCTTCCGTCCATTTAAATTTGGTATCCTTCTTCAATAACTCCGTCATTGGCTTCGCAATCTTGGAAAAATTCTCAATGAATCTCCGATAGTATCCTGCGAGTCCAAGAAAACTGCGGATCTCGCTAACTGAAGTGGGTGCCAACCATTCAGTGACTGACTGAACCTTGGTGGGGTCTACTGCTATACCTTCTCCTGATATAACATGTCCAAGGAATCCAACTTCCTTCAACCAAAACTCACATTTGCTGAACTTGGCATACAACTGATGTTCCCTGAGTTTCTCGAGAACTAAACGCAAATGCTCCTTGTGCTCCTCTTCATTCTTCGAGTATACCATTATATCATCAATGAACACCACAACAAACTTATCCAAATATTCCATGAACACCTTGTTCATCATGCTCATGAAATAGGCAGGGGCGTTAGTCAGTCCAAATGACATGACCGTATACTCATATAACCCGTACCTTGTGGTAAATGCGGTTTTAGGTATATCCTTCTCCCGGATCTTCAGCTGGTGATATCCTGATCGCAGATCGATCTTCGAAAACACCTTAGCTCCTTGCAGCTGGTCAAACAAATCATTGATCATCGGCAGTGGGTATTTGTTCTTGATCGTCACCTCATTCAACGCCCGATAATCAACAACCATCCTCAATGATCCATCCTTCTTCTCAACCAAGAGCACTGGGGCTCCCCACGGTGATGAACTTCGTCGGATGTAACCTTTCTCCAATAACTCCTTGATCTGCTTCTTAATCTCCTCCAGATCATTTGCGGGCATCCGGTATGGTCTCTTCGATATAGGCCCGGTGCCTGGCAACAGTTCTATCAAAAACTCGATGTCCCGATCTGGCGGCATGCCTGGTAATTCCTCTGGAAATACATCTGGGTAATCCTTTACGACAGGCACTTCCTCCTGAACAACTCCTGAGAGGGAATTTACTTGGGTTCTCCTTGTCGTATGCCTGGATACATACTTGATCCTTTTTCCCTCCGGGGTGGTGAGATAAATCGACTTACTAGCACAGTCAATGCTTCCTCCATACTTTGACATCCAGTCCATGCCTAATATCACATCCAATCCTTGTGACTCCAAAATTATTAGGTCTGACGGGAAAACATGGCTACCAATGGTTAAGGGTATCCGATCGCACCATCGGCTAGCCATATACTCTGCTCCAGGTGAACTTACTAACAGAGGGGTCCTAAGGGCTTGGGTTGGTAGTTTAAACTTATCCACGAATCCCCTTGATATGTATGAATGTGATGCACCAGTATCAAAAAGAACAAGGGCGGTAAAAGACTTAACCAAAAACTTACCGATAACCGCGTCTGGCTGCCCTTCAACCTCCTCCACGTTAACGTGGTTCACTTGTCCTTTGTTGAATGGATTGGGCTTCTTCCCAGCGCTCCCATTACCGTTTCCATTCTTCGCTTCAGGGCACTCCGTGGCATAGTGTCCAGTCTTCCCGCACTTGAAGCAAGTAATGTGACTTAGGTCTCTCTTGGCGGGTGTGGCTGGATTGGAGCGGTTCTGATTGTTGCTTGTTCCGTTCCCAGTCCCATTCTTGGAACCATTTTGGTTATGCGAACTTCCTCCGTTGTGGTTATGACCTCCATGGTTATGAACAAGTCCTCCCGAGTTCGGGGTTAGACGAGGCTTCTGCTGAGCTCCAGAATTGTATCTTCCTTGCCCATACTTCCTCTTACGGTTCTCGATCTGCTGCTGCTTCCCTTCAATCATAAGAGCCTTATCTACCAACTCCTGGTAGTTGTTGAATGTTGCCACCATCAACTGCATGCTCATCTCATCGTTCAGCCCTTCCATAAACTTCTCCTGCTTCGCGGCATCTGTGGCCACATCGTCAGGGGCATAGCGAGATAACTTGCTAAACTCATCCACGTACTGAGCTACAGTACGGTTCCCCTGGCGTAAGTTGCGAAACTCACGCTTCTTCATGCTCATAGCTCCAGTTGAGACATGGGCTGTGCGGAAAGCTTGCTGAAACTGATCCCAAGTGACGTTGGCTATGGGGAAAGTGGCCGTATAATTCTCCCACCATGAGGCTGCTGGTCCATCCAATTGATGTGCGGCAAAGCGCACCTTCTCAGCATCTGTGCAACCTGCGGTGGTCAACTCCCTTCCAATACGGCGTAGCCAATCATCAGCAACTATAGGCTCGGTGCTACTGGAAAACACCGGCGGCTGCAACCTCAAAAAGCAAGCTAAGTTGTCAACTGGAGGCGGGTTGTTGTTGTTGTTGCCTTGGTTCTGGACTAATATCTGCATCAAGGCATTCTGCTGCTGGATCAACTGGGTGATCTCCGGTGGGAAGACAAATCCGGTGTCACGTCTCGGAGGCATCTGATGGGTTTAGAGGGGAGAGATTAGAATAGAAAAGGGGTCTAGTGAGAAAGCACTACCCATATGCACATGAGACAAACACAATCATATCACTCAATTAATCAAGCAAGGGCATACAAACGGTCTAGAACTATCATTAAAAGTGCTCAAACTACTACTATATACATGGGGGAAATACTACTAATTATTTGGTGGTCATCTAGAAATTATGATCGGTGGACGACTCCATGATGTCTGCTCCAGCTTCGTCTTCAAAGTCATGTTCACTGCGGTCAGAGTCGGTGTCGTCGATGATGATGTAGTTCTCCGGGCAAGTGGAATCGTCGTCCTCTCCTCCTGGCGCGGGGTCTCCCATGAATACTCCGATCTTCTTTATCAGGTCATTTCCAATGTTGCATTTCTCCATCATTAGACTTGAGTTCTTCTTCCAGCACGGTGATCCTTGTCTTCGCCTTCTTCAAATCTATCATGTCTGCGCACATCTGATTCTCCTGGCGTCGAATGTGCTGGTTTAACTCCTGGATGAAAGCTGCAATGGATCTGTCCTTCTTGGTGCTGATCATCTCCCATTGCTCATCTCGGCGCCCACATATCTGGTAGATAGTGTCCTTGAGATCCTTGCTGTAGACTTCTCCAATACGTCCCATGGCAATGTGGGTTGCCATGCTCTTGCCTAGACTCCAAGTTGGTGCATCAAAGGAAAACTCTATGGGCTCAGTGATTGGTGCGAACGTCCTTCCTGGAACTTGAACTCGAATCATCCAGCGCTCCTCTTCTGGTAAAGTGGCGTTGTAGGTCCCGGTGAAGCTTGGTATTCCGATGTTCAGGTACCTAGTGACTTCCTTCAAGTGTCATCCAAAGGGGGTGTCTTCATCCGGTTGTGCAAACTTGTTCCTCGAATCCGCCATCCTAAGAGTAGAAAATGGAGAGGAGTCAGAAATGAGTAGAGAAGAGTGACCTATGGCTTATCTTAGTGGTCGTGTCCTACACTCAGCGTGTGCTCTGATACCATCTTGTAGCGACCCGACCTCAAACGGTCAAGTCTCTGTGCTTCTGTGTCATCCCTGGATCGGTAATGCTGACACACACAGTACTCGAAGGATTTATAACAGAGTAGCAATCACACACTTATTACATCGAATGTCTCAAAAGAGAACTTATTACAATAAATATGGCATAAGGCCATCTAATACGATAACAGCGGAAGGCTCGGAAGATAAAGTGAGTCCATCAACTCCAACGGCATAGCTGAGCTGCACGACAACGACCTAACGAACCTTACTCCTCGTCTGAAAAGTCTGCAACATAATACGTTGCAGCCCGAAAACGGGTCAGCACATGGAATATGCTGGCAATATAACACAGTAGAGCAAGAACAGAATAATGCTATCACTACATGCATATTTGGCTGGTGGAAAGGCTCTATGGTTATAGTTTTGCGAAAAGCCAATTTTTCCCTACAACAAAGGAATAATTTTATTTAACTATCATGGTAGTTGAAACATCATTGAGAAGGTTCCTCCAACTCAATCCCAATTAAAGTAATTATCAACCCAACAATATTAAATTAGGGTGATGAGATACATATGATAATCCAAGTACTAGATACTCAAGATGTCCATAACCGGGGACACGGCTAACCATGATTAGATTGTACACTCTGCAGAGGTTTGCGCACTTTTCCCCACAAGACTCGATCGCCTCCGTTGGATTTCTCGCACTACATGGTGTTTGAGAAACGGATGACCGAGACACAGTCTTTCAGAAGCATTAACTCTAACCCCGGGTAGACAGTACCAACCTACATCCCTCTACATCTGCTAGCCTACCACTGGAAGAGGTCATGCAACTTACTCAACTATGCTAGAGCCCATAATAGCTTGTGGCTGCACACGGAAGTTTCTAGCATGAAATATCTCAGTTCCCTTTGAGCCTGGGTGGCGGACCTTAGGATTATCACACGGGTACTCCGGGATATCCTAGGACAACACTGGATTCTCCAGGTGCCCGACAAGCAATCCACCCAGATGTGTATTAAAGTTGCCACCTTAAGTTGAACCATTAATTAACAATCTCACATCTGTCATGGATTCACTCACCCAAACCACGTCTACGAGCATAGCATAGCAATATAAGCAATACGTAGAAGTAACTCCCAAGGGTTTGATAATAACAGGGCAATAGGTTCTACCTCATCAACTACTTCCCAATACCCACAAGTTAATCACATCCTAATCATGCAGTGTTTGAGGATTGGAGCTAATGCATAAAAACTGGGTAATAATGGGATATGATCAAAGTGTTACTTGCCTTGCTGATGATCCGCAAAACCTAGAGACTCGTAGTAGCACGCTTCGCACTCCGGGAATTCTATCGCAAACAAACAATAGCATACATAAGCAATCAAGCAAAGATGCACGGGTAAAACTCAAATAAGAAGATCTAACCAGAAGGTTCAACTTAAGAACTCCGGTTTGCAAAAAGAATCAAATCAAACGGAGCAACGAAACTCAAACTGCGAAAGAAACAAGATTCGTTTACTAATCTAGACTAAAGTCAAACTTTACAGTACCAAAATCTTGTTCAAGTTGGTTAAATAGAAAGAGGGCTTCGAGACGAAGATCTAGGCGCTTGAATCGCCTAATTCCGACAAACGAGCGAAAAGTTAAACTAAAACGAAAATCGGATCAGAAATCGCGATCGAGAATAATCGCGAAAAATCCGAGAAAAAGAAAAACTTACGAACAGGCTAACGAACGACCGTTCGCTGTCTGCGGGTAACGGGTGAAAACCGTTCGTTAAAACGAACGAACGAACATGCGTTCGCTAAATAAATAAACCGACGGGAAAAACCGATCTAAAAGAATAAACCGGATTTTTTTTTTAAAATCCAGATCTAGATCTAGGGTTTACCGAAATAAACCGACGAGGAAAAAAATGGCGGCGGCTCCGGCGAAGTCGGCTGGCGCGGCGGCGGGGCTGGCGGCGGCGGTGGTGGTGTGGGGGTTGAGGCGGTGGTCGGGTCGGCCTTTAAAGGGCCGGGCGAGGCGGCGGCTTGGGCAAGGGGCCGGGGGAGGAGGAGTCCTCCCCGGACTCTGCGGCGGCGGCGTGCTCGGGCCGGACTCCGGTCGGAGTCGGTCGGGGCGAGGGGTGGGCTGGCGCGGCTGGCCAACTGGGCCTCGGCCCAGTTCGGTCCGGCAGACAAACTTCTTTAAAAAAACATTCCGCGCAGAAAAACACCGAAAATAAATACTAAACAGACGCCAAAAATCCCGAAATAAATTTTCCCCATCCTCTAAAAATCTACTGGACAAGGTGAACATTTATTTGGGCCTAAAATGCAATTTTGAAAAACGCGTATGTTTCCTATGAAATAAAATAACAATAAAATCCCAAATAAAATATTTCTTTGTTTTTAATATTTTTCCTCCCATATTTCATTGTTTTTGGGGAAGTCATATTATCCCCTCTCATATATGTTTTTTATGAAATATTTTTGGAGAGAAAAAAATAATAAAACAAATTGATCCTCGTTTCGATATTTGATAAAATTCAAATATGAAAACAGTGAAATCCCTAACTCTCTCCAAGGGTCCTTGAGTTGCTTAGAATTTCGAGGATCGCGAAACGAATATGCAATAAAATATGATATGCATGAATGATCTATGTATAACATTCCAAATTGAAAATTTGGGATGTTACAGTAGTAGTACCAACCAGAAGAAGAACAGTAGTAAGACATACTAGTACGTACTAAAGAGTTCAAACAACCAGAAAGAACATACTAACATAGTTCTGCTGGGGGCTCAGCAAAACACACCCCTGAAATAAAACTAAGCAACTAGTCCACTTGACACTGCAGTAGAACCAGCATGAGCAACGACACTGCCACCTTACTCGGAGTCCTCGTCCACGTCCTCGACTTCGTCCTTGTCCTTGTCCCTCTTCCTTTTCCTCTTCGCCGACACTTCTTTGCTTGAACCGGACACTGGGCTCTGCTTCTTCATCCAACCCTTGTATATATTTAAACAAAGGTAGGCATTTGTTGATGTGTACACGATGTGATCTTCATCTAGTGTCTTCGACTCCCATGCATGATGAAACTTGGGGTGAGGTTTCTTCAGTTTATCGTACGAAGGATCAATCATGGCTGCTGCCAGGGTCAGCATTGAAGGCTGAGAGGAGGACACTAGGCTTTCCTTCTGGAGATCAAAGGGCTGGCCTACAATGAAGCCTATTCGACCCAGGACTCTCCAGTCGTTCGTAAAGTCTATAGTAATGAATTTAACTCTTTTGTCCTTGAGGAAGAACTCATAATCTTGGCACCTAACATCGGCATGGCAGATGTGGTAGACCAAGCACATGTTATGTATGCAAACCTGGATCACAGCAGGCTTCTTCATCTCTGCCTCCTTTAGAAGCTTCTCGACATGTGTGTGCATCGAGATTTTGTACATGTGGAAGGAGAAGAGACAAGAGGTTTGATGAGAGAGCTCAAAAGAACATGGAATAGAGGGGAATCTTGTGGGTTGAGGGATTGATAATTTTGTGCGGGAGGGATGGACAGAGAGAGGGGGGAGGAGTCACTCAGTCGTCGCCACATCATCATGCTTCCAAATGGCCCCGTGGTCTCTAGTGCGGTCAGGTCGTCGTCTTCGTTCTTCCCGATGCCAAATAGTGAGCATGTGGGGGTGCAGATAAGCACAAGCGACAAGGGCTGCTATATAACCTTGGATGGGGATGGATCGTGGTGCGTGTGTGTGTGTCAAATACTGAGAGAAATAAAAACTATGGAGAGAATATGTGTGCATAGTGAGCATGCGACAGAGGCTAATGGTGCGAGATAGATACATCGTGTGTGTCAATGTTTAAGCAATATAGAGACATCATGTGTGGGATACAAAGATAGAACTATGGGGAGTGTGTTTTCTAGGCAAAGAAACACAACGAGAGATAAATATGTGTGTGCGTGGTACATGGTGTGTATGTGACAGAGAGGTACATGCATGCCAAATAGGGTTTTCGTGAATAGATTATGTGTGCGAGGTAGAGAGCGATGTAGGGGTATTGAGGCGGCATGGGCTAGGTGAGGGTGTCAAAATGTGTGTGTTGACACATGTGTTACATGCGATTGTGTGAGGGACGGTCGAATCGAGAGAGATGGTTGTTGTGTTATGTAGGCTCCTCTCTCTCTCTCTCTCACGCACACACAAAAAACACAAATAGAAATCATTCTCTCATGTATACACAACATCTCGGTATATCTCTATGTCTCACTCATACATGATCATTCACGCGTTCCCCTCTCTATGATTATCACACACACACACCGTCTCCACATTGCCCTTTGCAACAACACACATGTAGACACATACACCCGTTCTCTCTCCGTTACACACACAAAATCTCTATTAATTTTTTTGTAGGGGGCACCTAAAATGCCCAAATACAAATAATCACGAACTGAAGCTAAATACAAATATATGGAAATGTTGTAGCGTGAGGAACTTTTCCAGCCAAAAAAAGTAGAGTAATATTCAGGGATTGTTTTCACACACACACACAAAAAGGTTCGGTCGATGTCCTTCCAGCGCGACACCGTGACGCACCTTTCGATCGACCGCGCGGCCGTGGTGCATGTGCTTGCACGGGATTCTGTATCAATGTTGTGCTAACTAATGTGGTGTATAGGCGCGGCCGCGATGCACGCGCTTGCACAGGATTACATGTACTAGTACGGTGTTCTTTTAAGTTTGACCAACCCTATAACCAAGCTTCCATAAGCGCACTCATCAATATGCCGCCGCCGCCGTTGCGCATGCGTACAGTCGCTGAGTTCTGTACGGTGCAGTACTATCGCTACCATGTGGGACCTGGCCCCACATGTCATCCGCACTACAGCACCGTACGGTATTGCAGAGGATCTCAACCCCTCATGTCGTCTGCAGTCCCTCCTCGTGATGACGCTGCACTGCCAAGCACGCAAGCAGGTCGAGCCACGTCTATGCCCGCAGCTTATGAAGAGGAGGAGGACGAGCGCGTTCTCCAGCACGCCAACGAGGAGGAGCTAGTGTGTCATTGGCGTCTCCGCCCGCGCGGAGGAGGCACGCATGGTGGTTGTCGCGGCGGTAGCCGGTCGCGCCCGTGCCGAGCCCGCAAACCAGGTGCGGACGTGGAATCTACCCTCGAGACCATCAATGTCACGTGGATCATGCAATCTGAAGGACCAATTTGGGGTCAGCCGACTCTTGTGGGCCGTAGGATGCAACATGGACGGCCAGAAGGGCTTCTTCAACCTCCAAAAATGATGCACTGTTCATCTCAACCTTCGAGCCGCCAGCCTGCCACAGGCCTAACCGCCTGCCGACGCTGCCCAGCCCGCCATAGGCCTAACCGCCTGCTGCCGCCGCCCAGCCCTCCCCTGAACCGCCTGCCACCGCCATGCTCTGCCCACCCCCGCCATCCATTTAACCCCGGGCACGATCCATTTTTTCCGGTGAACTGCATTCCACACCCAACACTTATAAGGTATCATGGGCACCCTGCCACCCTAATATATATACTGGGGCAGCTTCTCTGCCGTCTTCTTCCTTCGCTCAGGCAAACTTCTTCTTTCACAGACCGACTGACCCAAATTATACTACTAGTATGTATTAAGTACAGTAGGAACGCGAAGAAATGAGTAGTAGTACCAACCAGAAGAAGAACAGTAGTAAGACATACTAGTACGTACTAAAGAGATCAAACAACCAGAAAGAACATACTAACATAGTTCGGCTGGGGGCTCAGCACAACACACCCCTGAAATAAAACTAAGCAACTAGTCCGCTTGACACTGCAGTAGAACCAGCATGAGCAACGACATTGCCACCTTACTCGGAGTCCTCGTCCACGTCCTCGACTTCGTCCTTGTCCCTCTTCCTTTTCCTCTTCGCCGACACTTCTTTGCTTGAACCGGACACTGGGCTCTGCTTCTTCATCCAACCCTTGTAGATATTTAAACAAAGGTAGGCATTTGTTGATGCGTACACGATGTGATCTTCATCTAGTGTCTTCGACTCCCATGCATGATGAAACTTGGGGTGAGGTTTCTTTAGTTTATCGTACGAAGGATCAATCATGGCTGCTGCCAGGGTCAGCATTGAAGGCTGAGAGGAGGACACTAGGCTTTCCTTCTGGAGATCAAAGGGCTGGCCTACAATGAAGCCTATCCGACCCAGGACTCTCCAGTTGTTCGTAAAGTCTATAGTAATGAATTTCACTCTTTTGTCCTTGAGGAAGAACTCAAAATCTTGGCACCTAACATCGGCATGGCAGATGTGGTAGACCAAGCACATGTTATGTATGCAAACCTGGATCACAGCAGGCTTCTTCATCTCTGCCTCCTTTAGAAGCTTCTCCCACATCCTTATGTCAACATCTAGCCTAGCGACCCACTCATCCTTTGAACTTTTGAACATGTGTACGAAGCGAGTAAGGCATGCTTCCACGTATGTACGGGTGTAGATGATGATGAACTCATCGCCAGTGATGGTTCTAACCTTGTACTCACCACCGATCATGTAGATTTGGGAGGCCATGGATTTTGGAGGAATGCTAGGAGAAGTGGAACTGGTGTAATGTGAAAGCATGTGACGACTGGGAGTGAACTGTTGTAAGGTAGAAGACGGGGACGAGTAGGGCATGCGCATGGCGTAGGTTGGTGGCTTCCCTGGTGGATAAACGACTGCATGCCCCCAAAGAGTTCTTGAGTACTATGTGGGACCCACTAGATGTCATGTCTACTAGACCCACATCGTAGGCCTGACGGTATAGCTTCTGCGTGTTTGCACGCCATGCCGGCGCGTGCATCTAACTTTTACTTAATTCTGTCAACCGTCGCGCCTCCCACGACCTTCGCCTCCCTCGCACGGTCGCGCCCTTTGAGACTTCGGACGGCTACAAATGAGCAATTTTTTGCCTACTCCGCATGCATGATACTCCCTCTGGTCCCTTTTACTCCGTGTAAGATTTGTGTCAAGTCAAAGTTTGCAAAGTTTGCCAAATTTATACTTAAAATATCAATATCTATAATACCAAATATATATATATATATATTATGAAACTACATTTCATAATGAATATAAAAACATTGATTTGACATTGTGAATGTTGATACATTTTCTATAAGTTTGGTCAAAGTAGAGGTAATTTGACTTAAGACAAAACTTATATGCACAATGCAGACTGGTTCCTCCGTCCAGGTGCGTTATGATATTGCCATCTAATATATAGTCATCACAACAAGGTTAGAGTACTACTACTACCTCCCTTCTTGTTTAAAGGGATCGATTCAAAAGTCACCTACTCTTTACGAAGATAGAGGGGGTGGAATAGTTTTTGTAGTCTGCAAAAGTACTCAATTAATGCTGTTGTTCTTCACAAATCTCCAAATCTTTTCTTCTCTATCATGTGTGAAAACAATCTGCATGCTTGACTCTCCATATCCCTCCGGCAGTCCCACCACTCCTCCCGTGTGAAAACAATCTGTATGCATGACTCTCCTCCCCCCGCGCTCGTCCAATCCATTGTGACCAACAATATTTCCACCCCTCCCCTCCCCCATAATTTACTCCACAAAATATGCCTACATAGTTGTTACGTTAATCACGCAACATATATTACGTAGATGTGGCATTGCTCGGTATAATTACTGCGCCTCCCACGGCATTCGGAAGAACGCTCAAGGTCATCGCCTTTATCTCCTCCTCCTTCCTCTCAATTAAGGACCCGTCGACCACCATGGCATCGCCCCTCCCAAGCCCTAGGCGACCCTCGCTGCCCCGTGCGGAGGGTCACGTGTCACCGTTCTGTTCCTTGCAGCCACTAGTCGAGGACGACACGTTGGTGTTCCGTTCCTCGCTGCCACCAGTGGAGGATGACGCGTCGGTGTTCCGTTCCTCGCCGCAACGCATCGAGGTGGACGCGTCAGCGTTCCCACTCTCGCCACCATGCGCATCGGAGGACGCATTGGCTCCCCGCTAAGCCCCCAGCTTGGAGGAGCTTTGGAAAGAAATGGAGGTCGCCTTGTGGGAGACTTTGCCTCCGACAGAGCGCGCCAAAAGAGAGGCGGAGAAGAAGGCCGAGGAAGAGAAGCATGCCGCGAGGCATGCTGCCTAGCAGGCCTATGTCGCGTCCGAGAGAGTTAGGAAATTGGCTCTGTGGCAGAAGGCTCGTGCGAGGGCCGTCTTGGTGGCAGAGGACGCCCGTCCCCAAGCCCTGAGTGTAGTCGGGCCCAAGCACCTCATCTATGCTTGGCGGTATGTGGACCGGGTGGACGCTTCTAGCGAGGAGGAGTATCTGTTGGCGCCGGATCACTAGACCGGTGAGATTGCGCTCGCCTGCCGGCAAGCCACCAGTGAGCACCTTGCGAGTTGTGAGGCCGAGGAAGAGGCGCTGTGTCACCAAGCTGGGAAACAGTCGCTCACGAGGGCACTCGTGGCGCGCTGCAAGCGCTCCACCCAGCGATGTGGCTTTTATTAGGAATAATTTAGTGTCGTAAGGCGATCTCATTAGTTTTGGGACGGAAACGATAAACCCCGAATGTTCGGGAATTATTAGCATCGTTAATTAAGTATGTAAAAGGAAAAGTTTTTTTTGAAACGGGCTAAAAGGAAAAGTTTGGAAACCTTGTGTATCCGTGAGCATTTGTAAGTACGTGCATATAGCACAAACTTAACTATATATCGCAGTACACGTCTCTCTCTATATATGCTTGTAGACTGTACTACTACTATTATGTATACACACACGTGCAAATGCACGTTTAAACCTTACCATGCGGTTTTTGTAAAAGTAGAAGAACGACACTAGTCAAGCTTGCGAAGCGATTCGATGCAAAAGAAATGCAAAAATGCTCGTTTGAATGTTTACTTTAGCTTCCTTCTCTCCGTGGTTATTTCTCTATCATACTTTGTACGGAGTATCTCACTAGTCGGGAAGGCGTGCAAATTCCCAAACCGCTTCGTACACCCTGTATCGATTTTTTTGCCTAACAAGTTGTGTCATGCAACTGGAATTCCAACTTGAGTACTACCACTAGGAGTACTAGGAGTAGTAGGTAGAGATACTAGGAGTAGTAGCTAGGGATCAAGTGTGCGAGATGAACCGGACAAAGTGCTACTTCTTGAGCTTGCGTTGGTTTTTCCCTTGAAGAGGAAAGGGTGATGCAGCATAGTAGAGATAAGTATTTTCCTCAGTTAAGAACCAAGGTGTCAATCCAGTAGGAGAAATGCGCAAGTCCCCAATCGACGCACCTGCACAAACAATCAAACACTTGCACCCAACGCGATAAAGTGGTTGTCAATCACTTCACGGTCACTTGCAAAGGTGAGATCTGATAGAGATAAATAAAACTAAACAAAAGATAAAATATTTTTGGGGTTTTTTGGTTTATAGATCTGAAAATAAAGATTGCAAAATAGTAGATCAGAAACTAATATGATGGAAAATAGACCCGGGAGCCATAGGTTTCACTAGAGGCTTCTCTCATGAAGGCAAATAATACGGTGGGTGAACAAATTACTGTCGAGCAATTGATAGAAAAGCGCAAAGTTATGACGATATCCAAGGCAACGATTATGTAATATAGGCATCACGTCCGTGTCAAGTAGACCGACTCCTGCCTGCATCTACTACTATTACTCCACACATCGACCGCTATCCAGCATGCATCTAGAGTATTAAGTTCATAAAGAACGGAGTAACACCTTAAGTAAGATGACATGATGTAGAGGAATAAACTCAAGCAATATGATGAAAACCCCATCTTTTTATCCTCGATGGCAACAATCCAATACGTGTCTCGCTACCCCGACTTTGTCACTGGGTGAAATCACGGAAGATTGAACCCAAAGCTAAGCACCTCTCCCATTGCAAGAAAAACCGATCTAGTTGGCCAAACCAAACCAATAATTCGAAGAGAAATACAAAGATATCAAATCATGCATATAAGAATTCAGAGAAGATTCAAATAATATTCATAGATAAGTTGATCATATATCCACAATTCATCGGATCTCGACAAACACACCGCAAAAGAAGATTACATCGGATAGATCTCCAAGAACATCGAGGAGAACATGGTATTGAGAATCAAAGAGAGAGAATAAGCCATCTAGCTACTAGCTATGGACCCGTAGGTCTATGGTAAACTACTCATGCTTCATCGGAAGGGCAATAGAGTTGATGTAGATGCCCTTCGTGATCGAATCCCCCTTCGGCACGATGCCGAAAAAGGCCCCAAGGTGGCATCTCATGGGAACAGAAGGTTGCAGCGGTGGAAAAGTGTTTTCGTGGATGCTTTCGGTGGTTCTAGAATATATGTGAATATATAGGCGGAAGATCTAGGTCAGTAGGTCACCGGGCCCATAAGGTAGGGGTCGCGCCCCCACAGGGCGCGTCCTCCACCCTTGTCGCCGCCTCGTGGCTCTTCTGACTTGCACTCCAAGTCTCCTGGGTGTCTTTTGGTCCAAGAAAAATCATCGCGGAAGTTTTATTCCGTTTCAACTCCATTTGATATTCCTTTTCCGCGAAGCTCAAAAACAAGGAAAAAACAGAAACTGGCACTGGGCTCTAGGTTAATAAGTTAGTCCCAATAAAATAGCATATTAATGCATATAAAACATCCAAAATAGATAATATAATGGCATGGAACAATAAAAATTATAGATACATTGGAGACGTGTCAAGCATCCCCGAGCTTAATTCCTGCTCGTCCTCGAGTAGGTAAATGATAAAAACAGAATTTTTGATGTGGAATGCTACCTAACATATTTATCCATGTAATTTTCTTTATTGTGTTATGAATGTTCAGATCCATAAGATTCAATACAAAAGTTTAATATTGACATAAAAACAATAATACTTCAAGCATACTAACAAAGCAATTATGTCTTTTCAAAATAACATGGCCAAAGAAAGTTATCCCTACAAAATCATATAGTCTGGCTATGCTCCATCTTCATCACACAAACCCAGATGACAAGCCAAGCAGTTGTTTCATACTTTTGGTGTTCTCAAACCTTTTCAACTTTCACACAATACATGAGTGCGGGCCATGGACATAGCACTATATGTGCAATAGAATATGGTGGTTGTGGAGAAGACAAAAAGATGGAGATAGTCTCACATCAACTAGGCGTATCAACGGGCTATGGAGATGCCCATCAATAGATTTCAATGTGAGTGAGTAGGGATGGCGATGCAATGGATGCACTAGAGCTATAAGTTTATGAAAGCTCAAAAGGAAACTAAGTGGGTGTGCATCCAACTTGCTTGCTCACGAAGACCTAGGGCAATTTGAGGAAGCCCATCGTTGGAATATACAAGCCAAGTTCTATAATGAAACATTCCCACTAGTATATGAAAGTGACAACATAGGAGACTCTCTATCATGAAGATGATGGTGCTACATTGAAGCACGAGTGTGGAAAAAGGATAGTAACATTGCCCTTCTCTCTTTTCTCTCATTTTTTGGTTTGGATTTTTTGGTCAATTTTTTTGTTAGCTTCTTTGGCATCTTTTATTTTTCCTCACATGGGGCAATGTTCTAATAATGAAGATCATCACACTTCTATTTACTTACAACTCAAGAATTACAACTCGATACTTAGAACAAAATATGACACTATAAGAATGCCTCTGGCGGTGTACCAGGATGTGCAATGACTCAAGAGTGACATTTATAAAAAATTATGAGAGGTGGCTTTGCCACAAATACGATGCCAACTACATGATCATGCAAAGCAATATGACAATGATGGTATGTGTCATAATAAACAGAACGGTGGAAGTTGCATGGCAATATATCTCAGAATGGCTATAGAAATCCCATAATAGGTAGGTATGGTGGCTGATAACCCACAAGTATAGGGGATCGCAACATTTTCGAGGGTAGAGTATTCAACCCAAATTTATTGATTCGACACAAGGGGAGCCAAAGAATATTCTCAAGTATTAGCAGTTGAGTTGTCAATTCAACCACACCTGGATAACTTAGTATCTGCAGCAAAGTATTTAGTAGCAAAGTAATATGATAGTAGTGGTAACGGTAACAAAAGTAGCGGTAGCAAAAGTAATATTTTTGGTGTTTTGTAGTGATTGTAACAGTAGCAACGGAAAAGTAAATAAGCGAAGAACAATAGGTGAAAAGCTCGTAGGCATTGGATCGGTGATGGAGAATTATGCCGGATGCAGTTCATCATGTAACAGTCATAACATAGGGTGACACAGAACTAGCTCCAATTCATCAATGTAATGTAGGCATGTATTCCGAATATAGTCATACGTGCTTATGGAAAAGAACTTGCATGACATCTTCTGTCCTACCCTCCCGTGGCAGCGGGGTCCTAATGGAAACTAAGGGATATTAAGGCCTCCTTTTAATAGAGTACCGGAACAAAGCATTAGCACATAGTGAATACATGAACTCCTCAAACTATGGTCATCACTGGGAGTGGTCCCGATAATTGTCACTTCGGGGTTACCGGATCATAACACGTAGTAGGTGACTATAGACTTGCAAGATAGGATCAAGAACTCACAAATATTCATGAAAACATAATAGGTTCAGATCTGAAATCATGGCACTCGGGCCCTAGTGACAAGCATTAAGCATAGCAAAGTCATAGCAACATCAATCTCAGAACATAGTGGATACTAGGGATCAAACCCTAACAAAACTAACTCGATTAGATGATAGATCTCATCCAACCCATCACCGTCCAGCAAGCCTACGATGGAATTACTCACGCACGGTGGTGAGAATCATGAAATTGGTGATGAAGGATGGTTGATGATGACGACGGCGACGAATCCCCCTCTCCGGAGCCCCGAATGGACTCTAGATCAGCCCTCCCGAGAGGTTTTAGGGCTTGGCGGCGGCTCCGTATCGTAAAACGCGATGAATCCTTCTCTTTGATTTTTTCTCCCCGAAAGCAAATATATAGAGTTGGAGTTGAGGTCGGAGGAGCTCCAGGGGGCCCACGAGGTAGGGGGGCGCGCCCTAGGGGGGCAGGCCTGCCCCCACCCTCGTGACTAGGGTGTGGGCCCCCTGGTCTTCATCTTTTGCAAGAATTTTTTATTATTTCCAAATAGACGTTCCGTGGAGTTTCAGGTCATTCCGAGAACTTTTGTTTCTGCACATAAATAACACCATGGAAAGTTTGCTGAAAACAGCGTTAGTCCGGGTTAGTTCCATTCAAATCATGCAAGTTAGAGTCCAAAACAAGGGCAAAAGTGTTTGGAGAAGTAGATACGACGGAGACGTATGAACTCCCCCAAGCTTAAACCTTTGCTTGTCCTCAAGCAATTCAGTTGATAAACTGAAAGTGATAAAGAAAAACTTTTACAAACTCTGTTTGCTCTTGTTGTTGTAAATATGTAAAGCCAGCATTCCAGTTTTCAGCAAAGATTATGACTAACCACATTCACAATAACTTTTAGGTCTCATGTTTACTCATATCAATAGCATAATCAACTAGCGAGCCATAATAATAAATCTCGGATGACAACACTTTCTCAAAACAATCATAATATGATATAACAAGATGGTATCTCGCTAGCCCTTTCTGAGACCGCAAAACATAAATGCAGAGCACCTTTAAAGATCAAGGACTGACTAGATATTGTAATTCATGGTAAAAGAGATCCAGTCATAGTCATACCCAATATAAATTAATAGTAATGAATGCAAATGATAGCAGCGCTCTCCAACTAGTGCTTTTTAATAAGAGGGTGATGACTCAACATAAAAGTAAATAGATAGGCCCTTCGCAGAGGGAAGCAGGGGTTTGTAGAGGTGCCAGAGCTCGATTTTGAAATAGAGATAAATAATATTTTGAGCGGCATACTTTCATTGTCAACATAACAACGAAGAGATGGCGATATCTTCCATGCTACACACATTATAGGCGGTTCCCAAACAGAATGGTAAAGTTTATACCCCCCCCACCAACAAGCATCAATCCATGACTTGCTCGAAACAACGAGTGTCTCCAACTAGCAACAGTCCCAGGGGGAGTTTTGTTTGCAATTATTTTGATTTAGTTTGCATAAAGCATGGGACTGGGCATCCCGGTGACCAGCCATTTTCTCATGAATGAGGAGCGGAGTCCATTCCTCTTGAGAATAGCCCACCTAGCATGGAAGATACGGACAGCCCTAGTTGATACATGAGCTATTCGAGCATACAAAACAGAATGTTTATTTGAAGGTTTAGAGTTTGGCACATACAAATTTACTTGGAACGGCAGGTAGATGCCACATATAGGAAGGTATAGTGGACTCATATGGAATAACTTTGGGGTTTAAGGGATTGGATGCACAAGCAGTATTCCCGCTTAGTACAAGTGAAGGCTAGCAAAATACTGGGAAGCGACCAACTAGAGAGCGACAACAGTCATGAACATGCATTAAAATTAATAAACATTGAGTACAAGCATGAGTAGGATATAATCCACCATGAACATAAATATCGTGAAGGCTATGTTGATTTTTTTCAACTACATGTGTGAACATGTGCCAAGTCGAGTCACTTAAATCATTCAAAGGAGGATACCACCCCACTATACCACATCGCAACCATTTTAATAGCATGTTGGTACGCAAGGTAAACCATTATAACTCATAGCTAATCAAGCATGGCACGAGCAACTATGATCTCTAATTGTCATTTGCAAACATGTTTATTCATAATAGGCTGAATCAGGAACGATGAACTCATCATATTTACAAAAACAAGAGAGGTCGAGTTCATACCAGCTTTTCTCATCTCAGTCAGCCCCTCATATATCGTCATAATTGCCTTTCACTTGCACGACCGAACGATGCAAAAATAATAAGAGTGCACGTGCATTGGACTAAGCTGGAATCTGTGAGCATTCAATAAACAGGAGAAGATAAGGCAATATGGGCTCTTGGTTAAATCAACAATAATGCATATAAGAGCCACTTCAACAATTTAATCATGGTCTTCTCCTAACGACCCCCAAAGAGAAGAAAAGAAAAGAAAACTATTTACACGGGAAAGCTCCCAACAAGCAAAAGAAGAACGGGAAATATTTTTGGGTTTTCTTTTTAATTATTACTACTACAACAAGAAAAGTAAACTAGCTAAAAGCTACAACTAATTTTTTTTTGGTTTTTCTTAAGGTTTATCAAACACATAAGAAGAAAGCAAGAAAAAGAAAAATAAACTAGCATGGATACTACAGTGAAAAAGTATGAGCACCAACATCTAGCAATGAGTGTGTGAACATAAATGTAATGTCGGTGGGAAATACGTACTCCCCCAAGCTTAGGCTTTTGGCCTAAGTTGGTTTATTGCCACGGATGGCCTGGCGGATATCCATAGTCGTAGCTAGGGTCGTACTGAGCTGCGGCAGTTATTGCCTCCTGAGCTGCAGCGTGGCGGCGAGCTGCCTCCGCCCTCCTCTCGTACTCATCTGCCTCCTCTCTGGTAATAACATATCTTCCTTTTGCCTGATAATCAAAGAAGGCAGGAGCAGGGAGAGTAATACGGACAGCACGACGTTTGTCAAAGATTAAGCGATACCGGAGAGGTGATTCATTCCTCTCGACAAACTGGTGGTGGACCATAGCATTATAGTCTAAATATGTAGGAGGCAACTCAATATCATCCCCACGAATGTCCACACCAAGAAAATCAGCTAAGCGGGTTGCATAAATTCCTCCAAAGAAATCTCCATTAAATCTATTATGGTGCAACCTACGTGCAACAATGGCTCCCAAGTTATAAGTTTTGTCTCCTAATACAGCGCTCCTAAGAATACTGAGGTCAGGGACACACATGTGACATGCTTCATCCTTACCATTTATGCACCTACCTATGAAGAGAGCAAAATAATGTATAGCACGAAAATGAATGCTCCCTATGGTAGCTTGTGCTATATCTCTAGATTCCCCCACAGTTATACTAGCAAGAAAATTTCTAAATTCAGATTTACGGGGTTCACTAGCACTACCCCATTGTGGAAGTTTGCAAGCAGCGGTAAAATCCTCTAAGTCCATGGTATAAGATTTTTCATAAAGATCAAACAGGACGGTTGGAGAATTACATGAAGATGAAAATTCAAACCTCCTCACAAATGTACTAGTGAGATAGTGGTATTGGCGGCATTTGTCTGCCTCCAAGCTCACAAGATCAGCGTTACGCAAATATGCGTTAAATTCTTCCTTGATTCCCGCTCGATCCATAAAGTTTTCTGAAGGCCATTCACAAGGCCACACTGGAGCGTCCCTTGGTGGCTCCTCGTCAGCATCACGCATTGCTAGCCTGGGTCCTTGCTTCCTTGAAGAACCACCTTGAAACATTTTCCTAAGCATATTTCTTCCTCTGAAAAATTTCTGAAATTTTTAGTAACTTCAAACAAAAGTGAACCAAGCTCAACAAAATTGATAGCAACTACTCCTACAAGTGCCTAGAGCCTATATCAAGCATTAGAACTACTTGGAACCATATAAATTTGACATGCAAGCTCAAGAACATGGTCACCTAGGCAGCACAAATTTGCAATGAATAGAGCACTAGAACAAAAACTAATTGGACCAATGGAGGAGTCACGTACCAAGGAACAATCTCCCCAAGCAGTTTTGTGAGAGGTGCTTTGAGCAAGGAGATCGAAAATCGCAGCAAAATAAGCTAGAACTCGTGCTTGAGCTGGATATTGGTGTTTGTGGGAGGAAGAAGGAGTGTGTGGGTGCAAGAATAAGTGGAGGGGGGCCACCATGGGCCCACGAGGCAGGGGGCGCGCCCAGGGGGTAGGGCGCGCCCTCCACCCTCGTGGCCAGGTGCTTGCCCCTCCTGATGTGTTCTTAGTGCCAGATATTCTCAAAAATTCTAGAAAAAATCATATTCCATTTTCAGGGCATTTGGAGAACTTTTATTTTCGGGGTATTTTTATATTGCACGGATAAATCAGAAAACAGACAGAAAAATACTATTTTTACTTTATTTCAACTAAATAACAGAAAGTATAAAGAGGGTACAGAAGGTTGTGCCTTCTAGTTTCATCCATCTCATGCTCATCAAAAGGAATCCACTAACAAGGTTGATCAAGTCTTGTTAACAAACTCATTCCGAATAACATGGAACCGGAGAAATTTCGAATAACACTATGTTACCTCAACGGGGATATGCACATCCCCAATAATAAGAATATCATATTTCTTCTTGACAGTAGGAAGAGGAAATTCAAAACCTCCAAAAATAATCGATGGAATTTTTCCAATAGAATTGATACTGTGGACTTGAGGTTGTTTCCTCGGAAAGTGTACCGTATGCTCATTACCATTAACATGAAAAGTGACATTGCCTTTGTTGCAATCAGTAACAGCCCCTGCAGTATTCAAAAAGGGTCTTCCAAGAATAATAGACATACTATCGTCCTCGGGAATATCAAGAATAACAAAGTCCGTTAAAATAGTAATGTTTGCAACTACAACAGGCACATCCTCACAAATACCGACAGGTATAGCAGTTTATTTATCAGCCATTTGCAAAGATATTTCAGTAGGTGTCAACTTATTCAAATCAAGTCTACGATATAAAGAGAGAGGCATAACACTAACACCGGCTCCAAGATCACATAAAGCAGTTTTAACATAGTTTCTTTTAATGGAGCATGGTATAGTTGGTACTCCTGGATCTCCAAGTTTCTTAGGTATTCCACCCTTAAAAGTGTAATTAGCAAGCATGGTGGGAATTTCAGCTTCCGGTATCTTTCTTTTATTTGTAACAATATCTTTCATATACTTAGCATAAGGATTCATTTTGAGCATATCAGTTAATCGCATACGCAAAAAGATAGGTCTAATAATTTCAGCAAAGCGCTCAAAATCTTCATCATCCTTTTTCTTGGATGGTTTGGGAGGAAAAGGCATGGGTTTCTGAACCCATGGCTCCCTTTCTTTACCATGTTTCCTAGCAACAAAGTCTCTCTTATCATAACATTGATTCTTTGATTGTGGGTTACCAAGATCAACAGCAGGTTCAAATTCTACATCATTATCATTACTAGGTTGAGCTGTTGGGGAACGTAGCAGAAATTCAAAATTTTCTACGCATCACCAAGATCAATCTATTGAGTAATCTAGCAATGAGGGGAAGGGGAGTGCATCTACATACCCTTGTAGATCGCGAGCGGAAGCGTTCAAGAGAACGGGGTTGATGGAGTCGTACTCGTCGTGATCCAAATCACCGATGATCCTAGCGCCGAACGGACGGCACCTCCGCGTTCAACACACGTACGGAGCAGCGACGTCTCCTCCTTCTTGATCCAGCAAGGGGGGAGGATAGGTTGATGGAGATCCAGCAGCACGACGGCGTGGTGGTGGAAGTAGCGGGATCCCGGTAGGGCTTCGCCAAGCGCAAGCGGGGAGGAAGAGGTGTCACGGGAGGGAGAGGGAGGCGCCAGGGCTTAGGTTATTGCTGCCCTCCCTCCCCCCACTATATATAGGGCCAAGGGAGAGGGGGCGCAGCCTTGGCCCTTCCTCCAAGGAAGGGTGCGGCCAGGGAGGAGTCCTTCCTCCCCAAGGCACCTCGGAGGTGCCTTCCCCCTTTAGGACTCTCCGTTTTTCTTATCTCTTGGCGCATGGGCCTCTTGGGGCTGGTGCCCTTGGCCCATATAGGCCAAGGCGCACCCCCTACAGCCCATGTGGCCCCCCCGGGGCTGGTGGACCCCCGGACCCCTTTCGGCACTCCCGGTACAATACCGATAAAGTGCGAAACTTTTCCGGCGACCAAAATAAGACTTCCCATATATAAATCTTTACCTCCGGACCATTCTGGAACTCCTCGTGACGTCCAGGATCTCATCCAGGACTCCGAACAACTTTCAGGTTACCGCATACTAATATCTCTACAACCCTAGCGTCACCGAACCTTAAGTGTGTAGACCCTACGGGTTCGGGAGACACACAGACATGACCGAGACGACTCTCCGGTCAATAACCAACAGCGGGATCTGGATACCCATGTTGGCTCCCACATGCTCCTCGATGATCTCATCGGATGAACCACGATGTTGAGGATTCAATCAATCCCGTATACAATTCCCTTTGTCTATCGGTATGTTACTTGCCCGAGATTCGATCGTCGGTATCCCGATACCTTGTTCAATCTCGTTACCGGCAAGTCTCTTTAATCGTTCCGTAACACATCATCCCGTGATCAACTCCTTGGTCACATTGTGCACATTATGATGATGTCCTACTGAGTGGGCCCAGAGATACCTCTCCGTTTACACGGAGTGACAAATCCCAGTCTCGATTTGTGCCAACCCAACAGACACTTTTGGAGATACCTGTAGTGCACCTTTATAGCCACCCAGTTACGTTGTGACGTTTGGTACACCCAAAGCATTCCTATGGTATCCGGGAGTTGCACAATCTCATGGTCTAGGGAAATGATACTTGACATTAGAAAAGCTCTTAGCAAACGAACTACACGATCTTGTGCTAGGCTTAGGATTGGGTCTTGTCCATCACATCATTCTCCTAATGATGTGATCCCGTTATCAACGACATTCAATGTCCATGGTCAGGAAACCGTAACCATCTATTGATCAACGAGCTAGTCAACTAGAGGCTTACTAGGGACATGGTGTTGTCTATGTATCCACACATGTATCTGAGTTTCCTATCAATACAATTCTAGCATGGATAATAAACGATTATCATGAACAAGGAAATATAATAATAACCTATTTATTATTGCCTCTAGGGCATATTTCCAACAGTCTCCCACTTGCACTAGAGTCAATAATCTAGTTCACATTACCATGTGATTAACACTCACAGGTCACATCACCATGTGACCAACATCCAAAGAGTTTACTAGAGTCAACAATCTAGTTCACATCACTATGTGATTAACACTCAATGTGTTCTGGTTTGATCATGTTATGCTTGTGAGAGAGGTTATTAGTCAACGGGTCTGAACCTTTCAGATCCGTGTGTGCTTTACAAATATCTATGTCATCTTGTGGATGCTACCACACGCTACTTGGAGCCATTTCAAATAACTGCTCTACTATACGAATCCGGTCTACTACTCAGAGTCATCCGGATTAGTGTCAAAGTTCGCATCGACGTAACCCTTTACGACGAACTCCTTTTCACCTCCATAATCGAGAAAATTCCTTAGTCCACTAGATAATAAGGATAAGTTCGACCGCTGTCATGTGATCCATTCCCGGATCACTATTGTACCCCTTGACCAACTCATGGCAAGGCACACTTCATGTGCGGTACTCAGCATAGCATACAGTAGAGCCTACGTCTAAAGCATAGGGGACAACCTTCGCCCTTTCTCTCTCTTCTGTTGTGGTCAGGTCTTGAGTCTTACTCAATACTCACACCTTGTAACACAGCCAAGAACTCCTTCTTTGCTGATCTATTTTGAACCCTTTCAAAATCATGTCAAGGTGTACGTTCTTTGAAAGTATCATCAGGCGTCTTGATCTATCTCTATAGATCTTGATGCCCAATATGTAAGCAGCTTTATCCAGGTCTTCCTTTGAAAAACTCCTTTCAAACAACCCTTTATGCTTTCCAGAAATTTTACATCATTTCGGATCAACAATATGTCATTCACATATACTTATCAGAAATGTTGTAGCGCTCCCACTCACTTTATTGTAAATACAAGTTTCTAACAAACTTTGTATAAACTCAAAAACTTTGATCACTCCATCAAAGCGTATATTCTGACTCCGAGATGCTTGCTCTAGTCCATGGAAGGATCGCTGGAGCTAGCATACCTTTTAGCATCCTTAGGATCGACAAAACCTTTCTGATTGTATCACATACAACCTTTCCTTACGAAAACTGGTAAGGAAACTTGTTTTGACATCCATCTGCCAGATTTCATAAATGCAGCTAATGCTAACATGATTCCGACGGACTTAAGCATCGCTACGGATGAGAAAATCTCATCGTAGTCAACTCCTTGAACTTGTGGAAATACTCTTTGCCACAAGTCGAGCTCCATAGACGGTACCATTACCGTCCACGTCCGTCTTCTTCTTAAAGATCCATTTATCTCGGATTTCATGGCTTCTAACCATTTGTCGGAATATGGGCCCACCATCGCTTCTCCATAGCTCGTAGGTTCAGTATTGTCTAACAACATGATATCTAAGACAGGACTACCGTACCACTCAGGAGTAGTACATATCCTTGTCGACCTACGAGGTTTGGTAGTGACTTGATCCGAAGTTTCATGATCACTATCATAAGCTTCCACTTCAATTGGTGTAGGTGCCACAGGAACACTTTCCTGTGCCCTGCTACACACTAGTTGAAGTGACGGTTCAATAACCTTATCAAGTCTCCACCATCCTCCCACTCAATTCTTTCGAGAGAAACTTTTCCTCGAGAAAGGAACTATTTCTAGAAGCAATTACCTTTGCTTCCAGATCTGAAATAGGAGGTATACCCAACTGTTTTTGGGTATTCTATGAAGACGCATTTATCCGCTTTGGGTTCGAGCTTATCAGCCTGAAACTTTTTCACATAAGCATCGCAGCCCCAAACTTTTAAGAAACGACAACTTAGGTTTCTCTAAACGGTGTCGTCTCAACGGAATTGCGTGGTGCCCTATTTAAAGTGAATGCGGTTGTCTCTAATGCTTAACCCATAAACGATAGTGGTAATTCGATAAGAGACATCATGGTATGCACCATATCCAATAGGGTGCAGCTATGATGTTCGGACACACCATCACACTATGGTGTTCCAGGCGGTATTAATTGTGAAACACTTTCCACAATGTCTTAATTGTGTGCCAAACTCGTAACTCAGATACTCATCTCTATGATCATATCACAGACATTTTATCCTCTTGTCACGACGATCTTCAACTTCACTCTGAAATTACTTGAACCTTTCAATAATTCAGACTTGTGTTTCATCAAGTAAATACACTCAGCATCTACTCAAATCATCTGTGAAGTAAGAACATAACGATATCCACTGCATGCCTCAGCACTCATTGGACTGCATACATCAAAATGTATTACTTCCAACAAGTTGCTCTCTTGTTCCATCTTACTGAAAACGAGGCCTTTCAGTCATCTTGCCCATGTGGTATGATTTGCATGTCTCAAGTGATTCAAAAACAAGTGAGTCCAAACGATCCATCTGCATGGAGTTTCTTCATGCATATATACCAATAGACATGGTTCGCATGTCTCAATCTTTTCAAAAATGAGTGAGTCCAAAGATCCATATACATGGAGCTTCTTCATGCGTTCTATACCAATATGACTCAAATGGCAGTGCCACAAGTATGTGGAACTATCATTACTATTTTATATCTTTTGGCACGAACATGTGTATCACTACGATCGAGATTCATTTTAGGTGCAAGACCATTGAAGGTATTATTCAAATAAACAGAGTAACCATTACTCTCCTTAAATGAATAACCGTATTGCGATAAACATAATCCAATCATGCTCAACGCAAACACCAAATCTCGATGGTAGAGGGAGCATGTGATGCTTGATCACATCAACCTTGGAAACACTTCCAACACACATCGTCATCTCACCTTTAGCCAGTCTCTGTTTATTCCGCGGCTTTCATTTCGAGTTACTAACACTTAGCAACCGAACCGGTATCTAATACCCTGGTGCTGCTAGGAGCACTAGTAAAGTACACATTCATATAATGTATATCCAATATACTTCTGTCGACCTTGCCTGCCTTCTCATCTACCAAGTATCTAGGGTAGTACTGCTTCAGTGACCGTTCCCCTCATTACAGAAGCACTTAGTCTCGGGTTTGGGTTCAACCTTGGGATTCTTCACTAGAGCAGCAAACGATTTGCTGTTTCACGAAGTATCCCTTTTGCCCTTGCCCTTCTAGAAACCAGTGGTTTTACTAACCATCAACAATTGATGCTCCTTCTTGATTTCTACTTTCGCGGTGTCAAACATCACGAGTTGCTCAAGGATCATCATAACTATCCCTGATATGTTATAGTTCATCACGAAGCTCTACTAGCTTGGTGGCAGTGACTATGGAGAACCATCACTATCTCATCTGGAAGATTAACTCCCACTCGATTCAAGCGATTGTGGTACTCAGACAATCTGAGCACATGCTCAACGATTGAGCTTTTCTCCCTTAGTTTGCAGGTTTAAGAAACTTGTCAGAGGTCTCATACCTCTTGACGTGGACACTAGTCCGAAATCCCAATTTCAGTCTTCGGAACATCTCATATGTTCTGCGACGTTTCAAAAACTGTCTTTGGTGCCACAATTCTAAACCGTTAGCATTACGCACTGAACTATCACGTAGTCATCAAAAACGTGTATGTCAGATGTTTCACAACATCTACAGACGACGCTGAGGTTCAGCACACCGAGCGGTGCATTAAGGACATAAGCCTTCTATGCAGCAATGAGGACACTCCTCAGGTTACGGACCCAGTCCGCATAATTGCTACTACCAACTTTCAACTAAATTTTCTCTAGGAACGTATCTTAAACAGTAGAACTAAAGCGTATGACATAATTTGCAAAGACCTTTTCACTATGTTCATGATAATGAAGTTCATCTGATTATTGAATGAACTCCCACTCAGATAGACATCCCTCTAGTCATCTAAGTGACACATGATCCGAGTCAAACTAGGCCGTGTCCGATCATCACGTGAGACGGACTAGTCATCATCGGTGAACATCTCTATGTTGATCGTATCTGCTATACGACTCATGTTCGACCTTTCGGTCTCTTGTGTTCCGAGGCCATGTCTGTACATGCTAGGCTCGTCAAGTCAACCTAAGTGTTTCGCATGTGTTCCGAGGCCATGTCTGTACATGCTAGGCTCGTCAACACCCGTTGTATTCGAACGTTAGAATCTATCACACCCGATCATCACGTGGTGCTTCGAAACAACGAACCTTCGCAACGGTGCACAGTTAGGGGGAACACGTCTCTTGAAATTTTAGTGAGGGATCATCTTATTTATGCTACCGTCGTTCTAAGCAAATAAGATGCATAACATGATAAACATCACATGCAATCAAATAGTGACATGATATGGCCAATATCATTTTGCTCCTTTGATCTCCATCTTCGGGGCACCATGATCATCTTTGTCACCGGCATGACACCATGATCTCCATCATTGTGTCTTCATGAAGTTGTCACGCCAACGATTACTTCTACTTCTATGGCTAACACGCTTAGCAATAAAGTAAAGTAATTTACATGGCGTTATTCAATGACACGCAGGTCATACAAAAAATAAAGACAACTCCTATGGCTCCTGCCGGTTGTCATACTCATCGACATACAAGTCGTGATTCCTATTACAAGAATATGATCAATCTCATACATCACATATATCATTCATCACATCCTTTTGGCCATATCACATCACATAGCATACCCTGCAAAAACAAGTTAGACGTCCTCTAATTGTTGTTGCATGTTTTACGTGGCTGCTATGGGTTTCTAGCAAGAACGTTACTTACCTACGCAAAAGCCACAACGTGATATGCCAATTTCTATTTACCCTTCATAAGGACCCTTTTCATCGAATCCGATCCGACTAAAGTGGGAGAGAAAGACACCCGCTAGCCACCTTATGCAACTAGTGCATGTCAGTCGGTGGAACCTGTCTCACGTAAGAGTACGTGTAAGGTCGGTCCGGGCCGCTTCATCCCACGATGCCGCCGAATCAAGATAAGACTAGTAATGGCAAGTAAATTGACAACATCGACGCCCACAACTACTTTGTGTTCTACTCGTGCATAGAAACTACGCATAGACCTAGCTCATGATGCCACTGTTGGGGAACGTGGCAGAAATTCAAAATTTTCTACGCATCACCAAGATCAATCTATGGAGTAATCTAGCAACGAGGGGAAGGGGAGTGCATCTACATACCCTTGTAGATCGCGAGCGGAAGCGTTCAAGAGAACGGGGTTGATGGAGTCGTACTCGTCGTGATCCAAATCACCGATGATCCTAGCGCCGAACGGACGGCACCTCCGCGTTCAACACAAGTACGGAGCAGCGATGTATCCTCCTTCTTGATCCAGCAAGGGGGGAGGAGAGGTTGATGGAGATCCAGAAGCACGACGGCGTGGTGGTGGAAGTAGCGGGATCCCGACAGGGCTTCGCCAAGCACAAGCGGGGAGGAAGAGGTGTCACGGGAGGGAGAGGGAGGCGCCAGGGCTTAGGTTATTGCTGCCCTCCCTCCCCCCCACTATATATAGGGCCAAGGGAGAGGGGGGGCGCAGCCTTGGCCCTTCCTCCAAGGAAGGGTGCGGCCAGGGAAGACTCCTTCCTCCCCAAGGCACCTCGGAGGTGCCTTCCCCCTTTAGGACTCTCCGTTTTTCTTATCTCTTGGCGCATGGGCCTCTTGGGGCTGGTGCCCTTGGCCCATATAGGCCAAGGCGCACCCCCTACAGCCCATGTGGCCCCCCCGAGGCTGGTGGACCCCCTTGGTGGACCCCCGGACCCCTTTCGGCACTCCCGGTACAATACCGATAAAGTGCAAAACTTTTCCGGCGACCAAAATAAGACTTCCCATATATAAATCTTTACCTCCGGACCATTCTGGAACTCCTCGTGACGTCCGGGATCTCATCCGGGACTCCGAACAACTTTCAGGTTACCGCATACTAATATCTCTACAACCCTAGCATCACCGAACCTTAAGTGTGTAGACCCTACGGGTTCGGGAGACACGCAGACATGACCGAGACGACTCTCCGGTCAATAACCAACAGCGGGATCTGGATACCCATGTTGGCTCCCACATGCTCCTCGATGATCTCATCGGATGAACCACGATGTTGAGGATTCATCAATACCGTATACAATTCCCTTTGTCTATCAGTATGTTACTTGCCCGAGATTCGATCGTCGGTATCCCGATACCTTGTTCAATCTCGTTACCGGCAAGTCTCTTTACTCGTTCCGTAACACATCATCCCGTGATCAACTCCTTGGTCACATTGTGCACATTATGATGATGTCAAACCGAGTGGGCCCAGAGATACCTCTCCGTTTACACGGAGTGACAAATCCCAGTCTCGATTCGTGCCAACCCAACAGACACTTTCGGAGATACCTGTAGTGCACCTTTATAGCCACCCAGTTACGTTGTGACGTTTGGTACACCCAAAGCATTCCTATGGTATCCAGGAGTTGCACAATCTCATGGTCTAGGGAAATGATACTTGACATTAGAAAAGCTCTTAGCAAACGAACTACACGATCTTGTGCTAGGCTTAGGATTGGGTCTTGTCCATCACATCATTCTCCTAATGATGTGATCCCGTTATCAACGACATTCAATGTCCATGGTCAGGAAACCGTAACCATCTATTGATCAATGAGCTAGTCAACTAGAGGCTTACTAGGGACATGGTGTTGTCTATGTATCCACACATGTATCTGAGTTTCCTATCAATACAATTCTAGCATGGATAATAAACGATTATCATGAACAAGGAAATATAATAATAACCTATTTATTATTGCCTCTAGGGCATATTTCCAACATGAGCATCATCATGAACATCATCATTCATATTATCACTAGGCTCATGTTCATTACCAGATTGTGTTTCAGCATCAGAAATAGAAATATCATTTGGATTCTCAGGTGGTTCAGCAATAGGTTCACTAGAAGCATGCAAAGTCCTATCATTTTTCTTTTTCTTCTTTTTAGAAGGACTAGGTGCATCTATATTATTTCTCTGAGAATCTTACTCAATTCTCTTAGGGTGGCCTTCAGGATACAAAGGTTTCTGAGTCATCTTACCAGTTCTAGTAGCCACTCTAACAGCATAATCATTTTTCTTACTATTCATTTCATTGAGCAAATCATTTTGAGCCTTAAGTACTTGTTCTACTTGAGTGGTAACCATAGAAGCATGTTTAGTAATGAGTTTAAGTTCACCTTTAACTCTAGACATATAATCACCCAAGTATTCAAGCGTATCGGAATTGTATTTCAATTGTCTACCATAATAAGCATTGAAGTTTTCTTGTTTGACAATAAAATTATCAAACTCTTCTAAGCATTGTCTAGCAGACTTATAGTGAGGAATATCACCTTCATCAAATCTATAGAGAGAATTTACCTTTATTACCTGTGTCGGGTTATCAAGACCATGAGTTTCTTCAATAGGTAATGGATTAAGACCATATGTTTCTTCAACAGGCGGTAAATTAAGACCATGTATTTCTTCAATAGGAGGTAAATTCTTAACATCTTCAGCTTTAATACCTTTTTCTTTCATAGATTTCTTTGCCTCTTGCATATCTTCAGGACTGAGAAATAGAACACCTCTCTTCTTCGGAGTTGGTTTAGGAATAGGCTCAGGAATTGGCTCAGGAGCTGGCTCAGGAAGTGTCCAATTATTTTCATTTGTCAACATATTATTCAATAGGATTTCAACTTCATTCGGTGTTCTATCCCTGAAAACAGAACCAGCACAACTATCCAGGTAATCTCTGGAAGCATCGGTTAGTCCATTATAAAAGATATCAAGTATTTCATTTTTCTTAAGAGGATGATCAGGCAAAGCATTAAGTAACTTGAGAAGCCTCCCCCAAGCTTGTGGGAGACTGTCTTCTTCAATTTGCACAAAATTGTATATTTCCCTCAAAGCAGCTTGTTTCTTATGAGCAGGGAAATATTTAGCAGAGAAGTAATAAATCATATCCTGGGGACTACGCACACAACCAGGAGAGAATTAAACCATATCTTAGCATCACCCTTTAATGAGAACGGAAATATTTTAAGGATATATAGGTAGCGAGATCTCTCATCATTGGTGAACAGGGTGGCTATATCATTTAATTTAGTAAGATGTGCCACAACAGTTTCAGATTCATAGCCATGAAAAGGATCAGATTCAACCAAAGTAATTATATCAGGATCAAAAGAGAATTCATAATCCTTATCAGTAACACAGATAGGTGAAGTAGCAAAACAGGGTCAGGTTTCATTCTAGCATTAAGAGATTGCTGCTTCCATTTAGCTAATAACCTCTTGAGTTCATGTCTATCTTTGCAAGCTAAAATAGCTAAAGTAGCTTCTTTATCAAAAACATAACCCTCAGGAATAACAGGAAAGTCTTCATCATCACTTTCATCAATATAATCAGTTTCAATAATTTCTTTCTCTCTAACCCTAGCAATTTGTTCATCAAGAAATTCACCAAGCGGCACAGTAGTATCAGGCATAGAAGTAGTTTCATCATAAGTATCATGCATGGCAGAAGTGGCATCATCAATAACATGTGACATATCAGAAAGAATAGCAGAAGCAGGTTTAGGTGTCGCAAGCTTACTCAAAACAGAAGGTGAATCAAGTGCAGAGCTAGATGGCAGTTCCTTACCTCCCCTCGTAGTTGAGGGATAAATTGTTGTCTTAGCGTCTTTCAAGTTCTTCATAGTGACCAGCAGATATAAATCCCAAGTGACTCAAAGAATAGAGCTATGCTCCCCGGCAACGGCGCCAGAAAATAGTCTTGATAACCCACAAGTATAGGGGATCGCAACAGTTTTCGAGGGTAGAGTATTCAACCCAAATTTATTGATTCGACACAAGGGTAGCCAAAGAATATTCTCAAGTATTAGTAGTTGAGTTGTCAATTCAACCACACCTGGATAACTTAGTATCTGCAGCAAAGTATTTAGTAGCAAAGTAATATGATAGTAGTGGTAACGGTAACAAAAGTAGCGGTAGCAAAAGTAATATTTTTGGTGTTTTGTAGTGATTGTAACAGTAGCAACGGAAAAGTAAATAAGCAAAGAACAATAGGTGAAAAGCTCGTAGGCATTGGATCGGTGATCGAGAATTATGCCGGATGCGGTTCATCATGTAACAGTCATAACATAGGGTGACACAGAACTAGCTCCAATTCATCAATGTAATGTAGGAATGTATTCCGAATATAGTCATACGTGGTTATGGAAAAGAACTTGCATGACATCTTTTGTCCTACCCTCCCGTGGCAGCGGGGTCCTAATGGAAACTAAGGGATATTAAGGCCTCCTTTCAATAGAGTACCGGAACAAAGCATTAGCACATAGTGAATACATAATAGGTTCAGATCTGAAATCATGGCACTCGGGCCCTAGTGACAAGCATTAAGCATAACAAAGTCATAGCAACATCAATCTCAGAACATAGTGGATACTAGGGATCAAACCCTAACAAAACTAACTCGATTACATGATAGATCTCATCCAACCCATCACCGTCCAGCAAGCCTACGATGGAATTACTCACGCACGGTGGTGAACATCATGAAATTGGTGATGGAGGATGGTTGATGATGACGACGGCGATGAATCCCCCTCTCCGGAGCCCCGAACGGACTCCAGATCAGCCCTCCCGAGAGGTTTTAGGGCTTGGCGGCGGCTCCGTATCGTAAAACACGATGAATCCTTCTCTCTGATTTTTTTCTCCCCGAAAGCAAATATATAGAGTTGGAGTTGAGGTCGGAGGAGCTCCAGGGGGCCCACGAGGTAGGGGGGCGCGCCCTAGGGGGGCAGGCGCGCCCCCACCCTCGTGGCTAGGGTGTGGGCCCCCCTGGTCTTCATCTTTTGCAAGGATTTTTTATTATTTCCAAATAGATGTTCCATGGAGTTTCAGGTCATTCCGAGAACTTTTGTTTCTGCACATAAATAACACCATGGAAAGTCTGCTGAAAATAGCGTCAGTCCGGGTTAGTTCCATTCAAATCATGCAAGTTAGAGTCCAAAGCAAGAGCAAAAGTGTTTGGAGAAGTAGATACGACGGAGACGTATCAGTGGCTCTTTTGAGGAAGGTAATAGGTGGGTGTATGGTACCGGCGAAAGTTGCGTGGTACTAGAGAGGCTAGCAATGGTGGAAGCGTGAGAGTGCGTATAATCCATGGACTCAACATTAGTCATAAAGAACTCACATACTTATTGCAAAAATCTATTAGTCATCGAAACAAAGTACTACGCGCATGCTCCTAGGGGGATAGATTGGTAGGAAAAGATCATCGCTCGTCCCCGACCGCCACTCATAAGGAAGGCAATCAATAAATAAATCATGCTCCAACTTCGTTACATAACGGTTCACCATACGTGCATGCTACGGGAATCAAAAACCTTAACACAAGTATTTATACAATCCACAATTACTCACTAGCATGACTCTAATATCACCATCTTTATATCTCAAAACAATCATAATAAATCAAACTTCTCATAGTATTCAATGCACTTTATATGAAAGTTTTTATTATATCCCTCTTGGATGCCTATCATATTAGGACTAAATTCATAACCAAAGCAAATTACCATGCTATTTAGAGAGACTCTCAAAATGATATAAGTGAATCATGAGAGTTCAATAATTTCTACAAAATAAAGCCACCGCAGTGCTCTAAAAACATATAAGTGAAGCACTAGAGCAAAATTGCCTAGCTCAAAAGATATAAGTGAAGCACATAGAGTATTCTAATAAATCACGATTCATGCTTGTCCCTCTCAAAAGGTGTGTACAACAAGGATGATTGTGGTAATATAAAAAGTAAAGACTCAAATCATACAAGAGGCTCCAAGCAAAACACATCAAAAGTTTCTGTTTTTGGACAGAATCAAGTCAACTATCATCCATGCTATCCCAAAGGCTTTACTTGGCACTTTATTGAAACAAAAGCTATAAACATGATTACTACAGTAGCTTAATCATGTGAACACACAAAAACAGTAGGGGTAAATGTTGGGTTGTCCCCCAACAAGCGCTTTTCTTTAATGCCTTTTTAGCTAGGCATGACGATTCCAATGATGCTCGCATAAAAGATAAGAATTGAAACATAAAGAGAGCATCATGAATCACATGACAAGCACATGTAAGCCTAACCCACTTCCTATGCATAGGGATTTTGTGAGCAAACAATTTATGGGAACAAGAATCAACCAGCATAGGAAGGCAAAACAAGTGCAACTTCAAAACTTTCAATATAAAGAGAGAAAGCTTGATATTATTGAGATACGTAAAAGCATAAGTTCCTCCCTCATAATAATTTTCAGTAGCATCATGAATGAATTCAACAATATAACTATCACATAAAGCATTCTTTTCATGATCCGCGAGCAAAATTTTATTACTCTCCACATAAGAAAATTTATTCTCCTCAATGTAGTGGGAGCAAACTCAACAAAGTAACTATCATGTGAATGAAAATTAAAATCATGATGACAAGTTTCATGATTATCATTATTCTTTATATCATACGTGTCATCACCATAATCATCATAGATAGCAACTTCATTGTCCAAATCAATTGAAACATCTTCCAAGATAGGGGAATCATCATTAAATAAAGTCATGACCTCTCCAAATCCACTTTCATCAATATAATCATCATAAATAGGAGGCATGGTTTCATCATAATAAATATTCTCATCAAAACTTGGGGGAGTAAAAATATCATCTTCATCAAATATAGCATCCCCAAGCTTATGCCTTTGCATATCGTTAGCATCATGGATATTCAAAGAGTTCATACCAACAACATTGCAATCATGCTCATCATTCAAAGAATTTTTTGTCAAACATTTTATAGAATTCTTCTTCTATTAATTGAGCACCATTTTCCTTTCCATCATTTTCACAAAAGACATTATAAAGATGAATAATATGATGCAATCTCAATTCCATTTTTTCTACTTTTCTTTTTATAAACCAAACTAGTGACAAAACAAGAAACTAAAAGATTCAATTGCAAGATCTAAAGATATACCTTCAAGCACTCACCTCCCCGGCAACAGTGCCAGAAAAGAGCTTGATCTCTACTACGCAAAACTTGTTCTTGTAGACTTGTGTTGGGCCTCTAAGCGCGGAGTTTTGTAGGACAGTAGCAATTTTCCCTCAAGTGGATGACCTAAGGTTTATCAATCCGTGGGAGGCGTAGGATGAAGATGGTCTCTCTCAAACAACCCTGCAACCAAATAACAAAGAGTCTCTTGTGTCCCCAACACACCAAATACAATGGTAAATTGTATATGTGCACTAGTTCGGCGAAGATATGGTGATACAAGTGTAGTAATGATAGTAGATATTGGTTTTTGTAATAGGAACAATAAAAACAACAAGGTGGCAATTGATAAAATGGAGCACAAACGGTATTGCAATGCTTGAAAATGAGGCCTAGGGTCCGTACTTTCGCTAGTGCAATCTCTCAACAATGCTAATCTAATTGGATCATATAACCATCCCTCAACGTGTGATGAAGTATCACTCCAAAGTTATTATCTAGCGAAGAACATAAGAAGAAATTGTTTGTAGGGTACGAAACCACCTTAAAGTTATTATTTCCATTCGATCTATTCAAGAGTTCGTACTAAAACGACGCAGCGTTATTATTTCCGTTCGATCTATCCATGAGTTCATAGTAAAATAACACCATATGATACGCATCAACCAACTCTAATGTCACCTAGATACCCCAATGTCACCACAAGTATCTGTGAGTTAATTATACGATACACATCAAACAATTTCAGATTCATAAAACTCAATCCAACACAAAGAACCTCAAAGAGTGCCCCAAGATTTCTACTGGAGAAACAAAGACAAGAACGTGCATCAACCCCTATGCATAGATTACCCAATGTCACCTCAGGAATCCGCGAGTTGAGTGCCAAAACATATATCAAGTGAATCAATATGATAGCCCATTGTCACCATGGGTATTCATATGCAATACATATAGCAACTGCTCTCAAATCCATGAAAGTATTCAATCCGATAAAACAAAATCTCAAAGGGAAAACTCAATTCATCACAGCAAGATAGAGAGGGAGAAACACCATATGATCCAACTATATTAACAAAGCCCGCGATACATCAAGATCATGACATCTCAAGAACACGAGAGAGAGAGAGAGATAGAGAGAGAGAGAGATTAAACACATAGCTACTGATACAAACCCTCAGCACCGACGGTGGACTACTCCCTCCTCATCATGGTGGGCGTCGGGATGATGAAGATGGCCACCGGTGATGATTTCCCCCTCCGGTGGAGTGTCGGAATGGGGTCTAGATTGGTTTTTCATGGCTACAGAGGCTTGCGGCGGTGGAACTTCTGATCTAGGGTTATTTCTGGGGATTTCTATATTTATAGGATTTTTTGGCATTGGTTTCAAGCTAAGATGGGCCTCGAGGTGAGCACAACCCACCGGGGCAAGCCAGGCCCCTCTGGTGCACCGTGGTGGGTTGTGCCCTCCTCGTGACTCTTCTGGCCCTCCCACGAAGCTTCGGGGTCTCTTTTGTTCCAAAAAAATCGTCAAAAAGTTTCAGCTCATTTGGAGAACTTTCATTTCTACACAAAAAACAACACCACCGTATAAAATTGTTGTAAACATGGCATGAATACTTCATAAATTATAGATACACTGGAGACATATCATGGCACAAGTCACTCAAGTCATCATACGCCGCCGTGGTCCATGGGAAAATCCCATGCTCGACCATCTCGTCACCGTCGCCATGGATGAAGGCCGAAGATGGCACATCATCGCTCTTGCCTCCAAAGATGGAAGCATCATCCTTGCTCGTCACCATGTCGCTCGCCTCCAAATCTTGTTCCTTGAGTGGCTCCGTAGTCGTAGTCGTCGCCGCACCGTCTTGAAAAAGAGTCATGGTAGACTCGGCACCATCAATGCCACAAAGAGGGATGGCGGTGAAGTCGAACTTGGAGCACCGTCTTGGAGGTCGTCGGGCTTGGACATCTTGGTGGTACTATCCTCATGCTCGTTGTCATGGAGCTTGGTCGTCGCGAAGTGTGCTTGGGGTGAATAAGTCTTGGCATTCATGTGTTCTTGTTCCGCCTTGAGAGGACCAATGTAGAAGTCATCGAGGGACTTGTAGTTCTCGTGGAAGATACTCTTGGAGATGTCGTTGTTCAATCCCATCATGAAGTGGAATTTCATCCAAATGGGGTCGTCCACACTGGCTCGTCGCAAGGCTTTGTTCATCTCATGGAAGTACTTGTCGAGGGACTTGGATCCTTAGATGGTGTTCTCCAATTGGCGTTGAAGTTGTTCCATGTAGGTGGAAGGCAAAAACTCTCGCCGCATAGCTTTGTTCGGCTTGGGAAAACTCATGTCGAAGCTCTTCGAAGGTGTGTGAAACCACCATGTCGACGCGTAGTCGTGGAAGTTACTTGTGGCACACTTCACTTGATCTTTGGAAGGGACTTGATGTAGCTTGCGGTAGTCGTCCATCTTGCGCTCCCACTCGAGATACTCCTCGGGGTCTTGAGTCCCATAGAAAGGAAGCTCGTGGTCAGTGTCGAGGTCATAGTAGCTCATGGAAGTCACAGACTTTAGCTTGGGGGGCTTCTCTTGAGCGTAGTCTTGAGGTGCTTGTTGGCGAAGATGCCACATGTTCAAAGGCAAAGATGTGAGGGTAGATGGTGAAGTCGTTGAGCGATTGTTGGTGTTGATCTCTTGACCTTCACGTTCTAGTTGGTGATGGTGTCGATGTCGATGTGATCTTGCCGGAGATGGTAGCTTGGAAGCATGTGCACTTGAGCGTCTTCTCAAAGATGAGGAAGATCTCTTGTAGGACTTGATGAGGGCTTTGATCTCCTCCATTTGAGCATCCATCTTGGAGTCCAAGTTCTTTTTCGGGGCATCAAACTCGTCATTGTTGTTGTAGACCGAAGTACATGTGCTTTGCCTATCCATCACAAGACTCAAGTAGAGGTGAGTAGGAAATGAGATAAACAATAGCAAGCTACCTTTCCCAAAGTTGAGGATGTATCCCGTTTCACTCAATGTGAAATAAAAGAATAGTGGAATTGGTACTGGACTTGCTAACTCACAGCTACAAACGGGATACATCCTCAACTTTGCTCACGTTGCCGGCAATACTCAATGGCTAGTCTCGATAGGCAAGTGACGCAAAATGGGCTAGGGGTTAACAGTGCAATGGCAAGAATGAATGTACAATGATGTCATCAAGGTTACCGTCCTTATGTATGATGATGACCTCGTGGCGGCGTTCTCGATGTCGAACCGTTCCTAATTAGCCGAAACACCTTAGGAAACGGGAAAACCGCGAACTCAAAATCTCAAAGGTAAATGTCAAATGGTGGTAGCGGAATGCGGTGGTGGTTTTGCGGAAACTCAAAGGGATTGCGGGAGTGCAATGATGGGCTTTGGTGTAGGCAATGCAGAAGTGGAGGGTTATGCAAGTTGAAGTTTAGGTCACCGTCCCTAAGTAGCCGAAACACGTTAGGAGACACAAACCACAACTCAAACAAGCTCAAACAAAATTTGGTTAAGTTGGCATGGGGGAAGTGTATGGTGGATAAGGTTATGCGGAAGGTATGATGGTGGTTGATGAATAAGTAACCATCCCTAAGTAGCTGACACACCTTAGTAGTCCCGAATCACAACTCAAGCAACCACAAATGTTATATGGATCAAAATGGGTTAGGTTGCGGAAAGCGATGGTGGTATAGCGGATGATGTGGTGAATGCCGTAGGCAAAGATGCCAAAGTTCCAAACATTTGATGAAGTCAAATGATGGAGGTAGTATTTTTGTGGGATAGGGGATGTCAATAGCTTCAAAACGAGTTAAAGAACTTCAAAATCAGAGTTCGGATGAATTAGTTATGGGCGAAACAAGAATCAGCCGAAGTTAGTTTCTATAGGTACCGGACGTCCGGTAAGTGTCGGATGTCCAGTGGACGGACGTCCGGAAGGTTCGGAAATCCGTCAATTTTCATAATATTGGTGGCACCGGTCATCCGGAAGGTATTGGTCGTCTGGTGCTTCGGGAGTGTCCGGACGTCCGGTAAACATCGGTCGTCCGGTGGGTCGGGGTCAACTCAAGATCCGAGATTCGGGACGCGATTTTGGGCGGAAATTGATGATTTTGGGGTCAAAACTGATGAGATTCGTGGATGGAAAGTGGAAAAACTTGTGGAGATGCTAGATCTACTTGAAACAAAGCAAATCCACATATCAAATTCAACAAAACATCATCAAACCAACAAATCACAAAAAATAAGGGGCTATTTTGGTGGGGATTTTCGAAATTGAACAAGAACAAAGCAAAATTAGGCGAGAAAACTATGGGGTAGGCTCCAAATTCGTGATCAACATGGCTCATGATACCAAGATGATGTAGGATGGAACCCTAGTGGCCGATCTTTCACGAAATGGAGGGGATCCCGTGAAGAACACAAGGGAAATCACTAGAGGAACACTCAAGAGCAAGTCCAATCACACATCCACTAGACTAACATACACATGGATCCACAAGGTACATGAACAACAAAGGGAAATCGGTACAAGATAGAGTTCATCCCAAATCCAAAGGAGATGGGGTCTTGATGATCTAGATGATCCTTCCCACATGGGGGTCTTGAATCCCTCGGGATCTTCTCACATGGAGGTCTTGAACTCCATGGGAGTGGTCTCTCTCTCTCAAGAGGAGGACATAGGAGCAAAGCTCACATACAAATGAGATATCATATTTGCTAACCTAGAAATGAGGAGGGGAAGGTCTATTTATAGTCTAAGCCACGAAGGGGTAAGTGGGAGAGGGATACACGGCCAAAGGCCTGGCTACACACTGGCAGGCGCCAGACGTCCGGAGGACGTCAGTCGTCCGGCTCGCGGGGGTCCAGGTGTCGGGAGGGCGTCGAACTTCCGTCGTTTTGCTTCTGGACATGTGGCACCGGAAGTCCGGTTGGTGTTGGTCATCCGGTCACTGGGACTGGTGGTCGCCGATCGTCCGGCCGCTGTTGACTTGCCAGCTGCTCTCCTTTTGGTCGGCTGGGTTTGGGCACGTCGGATGTCCGGTGGACGCCGGTCGTCCGTGCGCTGTAGAGCGTCGGACGTCCGATGGCTTTCGGTCGTCCGACCGTTGTAGACTCCGCAACTCCGTCTTCTTCCGTCTTCGCTTCCACACTTCCCTCACGGATGGTGTAGGTGTTCCTTGGCGCTTGCACTCCTTCTCGTCGTTCGTGAAGCTTCGACAATTCCTATGCATGCACACGAGTGGAGTGTCAAGTAGTATACCATCCTCGAAGGGGTCAAGTGAACACGCGTAAAGGAGATGATTCACCTTTTTGTATGTGAAGTAGATGTCGCATGTGTCACTCGCGAAATGGACTCTTGACATTGTGATGTCTGTAGGATGCTCCGCATCAAAACCCCAAGTTACAAGAGAGCGCAAGCGTGCCAGCAAGGTGCTCGGGAAGTGCAGCTACGTAGTAAAAATGGGCAGGGTTTCGATCTTTGTTAAGGTTGCCATGGGCCTCCTTTTATAGATGAAAGGGGCTACTACAGTGGAAAAATAGTAATTACAAGAGATGAACAATATCTACAGTGTATCATAGCTAACCCTGATGGATAAGGACAAAAGCAATAAATGCTCCATTAGGTGTCACGCTAAGGAGGAATGTCGGTCCATCTCCACCTTTGGCGCTCACCCAGCTACCTTCTGTTCTATCGACACGCCACTTGGACGAGTGTCAATAAAGTTGCTTCTGTGGCAATGGGCCGCCATGTGCCCCGACAAGTTTCACCTAACCAGCTTCCCGCTCGACACCTGTCGGCAAGTCTTTGACTGTTGCCACGATGGAGCGGTCGGACGGAGCTCGTCGGCCTTGAGGTTGCCGGCCCGATGCTTGCCGGTGTCCTGATCTTTAGTACTTCTCAATGACCTGCTGAAAGGATCGAGAACAGGGGTCTAGAGGGGGGTGATTAGACCCTTAACACGCAAAGTTGGCAGTTTTTAATTTCTTCAAGTTAAGGTTGAGTTTTATCACAAGTTAACGCATTCTCAATACATTTGAAGAAAGCATGACAAGAGTATATATGCAGCGGAAAAAGTAAAGCATGCAAGTTGCAAGAAAGTAAAGGGATGGGATTGAAGTTTGCAAATGCAATGGAGACATGGAGATTTTTGGCGTGGTTCCGATAGGTGGTGCTATCATACGTCCACGTTGATGGGGACTTCAACCCACGAAGGGTAATGGCCGCGCGAGTCCACGGAGGGCTCCACCCATGAAGGGTCCACAAAGAAGCAACCTTGTCTATCCCACCATGGCCATCGCCCATGAAGGACTTGCCTCACTCGGGTAGATCTTCATGAAGTAGGCGATGTCCATTTGATATAAAGTGATATCATGATGATTGGCATAGGCAAGTAAAATGTGAATGGACTCAAGTCTAGCAACGGGGGCATATGTCTCACCATAGTCCATACCTTCGACTTGAGTGTAGCCTTGAGCGACGAGATGAGACTTGTTGCGTACAACTTGTCCATCCTCATCTTTCGTATTTTGAAACACTCATTTGGTTCCAATGACATTGTGCTCATCGTTGGGCTTTTCAACCAATGTCCACACTTGGTTCCTCTCGAAGTTGTGTAGCTCTTCATGCATAGCGTTTATCCAATCCGGATCCTCAAGGGCTTCTTCAACCTTCATAGGTTCAATGCTAGAAATGAATGAGTAATGTTCACAAAAGTTAGCTAAACGAGTTTTAGAGCGAGTAATTTTCCCGGTTTGGATGTCATCGAAGGTTTGTTCGACGGGGTGATCTCTTGAGATTCTTGCTCTAACTCGTGGAAGCTTTTGCTTGGGTTGAGGTGGAACATCCTCATCATCATCATCTTCTTCTTCCTCTTCTTCATTGTTGTTGGCGTTTTCGTTCTCTTGTCGAGGTGGAGAAGGAGGTTGAGGTGGATCATCTTGTTGTACTTCCTCATTTCCTTCACCTTGTTGAGTTCCACTTGTGGATGCCTCCAAGTCTACTTGTGGTTCACCTTGATGTGAAGTTGAGGCTTCCACTTGAATGGACGAAGTACTCTCCTTCACCTCCGTTGGACGAATCTTGACAGTAGACAAGTCTTGAATGGCTTCCGATGGATCTTTGTCTCCTACATCATTGGAAATTGCTCTACTTGCGAGCCGTTAGATTCATCAAACTTCACATCTACCATCTCTTCAACCTTTCGGGTGAAGTTGTTGTAGACACGGTAAGTGTGAGAGTTTGAGCCATAACCGAGTAGGAAACCCTCATGAGATTTAGGAGCAAATTTCGAACGACAAGGCTTATCAAGAATGTAACACGTGGAGACAAATACTCAAAAGTATCCAACTTGGGGTTTGTTACCGGTGAGTAGCTCGTATGCCATCTTGCCGAGAAGCTTGTGAAGATATAGTCGATTCGTAGCATGACAAGCTGTCTCAACCGCTTCCGCCCAAAAGTGTCTTGGCATCTTGTATTCATCAAGCATCGTTCTCGCCATCTCGATAAGTGTCCGGTTCTTCCTCTCAATAACTCCATTTTGTTGAGGCGTGTACGTAGCCGAGAACTCATGTGAAATCCCCTTTTCGTCAAGAAAGGTATCCACATTTGCGTTCTTGAAATCTGTTCCACTGCCACTTCGAACCTTCTTGACCTCCACTTCAATTTGGTTTTGGGCCTTCTTGGCAAAGTTCTTGAAGATCTTTTGGACCTGCGATTTGTCATCAAGAAAGAACACCCACGTGAATCTTGAAAAATCATCAACAATGACCAAACCGAATGAGTTACCACCAAGGCTCTTATAAGCATTGGGACCGAAAAGATCCATGTGAAGTAGCTCAAGTGGTCTTCTCGTGGTCATGATGTTCTTCACGGGTGTCAGTGGGAACGACACCTATGGGGTCACCAAGATCGCTTCTACGGTCGGCGGGCGCGAGGTTGTGCAAAGAGTAGGTCTGACAGGAAGCACACGGGTCGTTTACCCAGGTTCGGGCCGCGAAGATGCGTAATACCCTAGTCCTGCTTTGGTGGATGTATTGAGTGTTCTTGAGCTCTCGAACTAGCTACGGTGGCTGCGTAGTTCCAAAGAGCCGAATCCTTCTCCTGGTCGCCTCGGGCCTCCTTTTATAGTCGAAAAGGGGTTGCCACAGTGGCACGCAGGAGGTGGAAAGGTGTACAGTGCACGAGCTTATCGCCCGGCATTACGGGACAAAGTGCATTAAATGCGCTACTTAGGTGTCCATTAGCTTTATCGGGGACGGGAACGAGGCCCGTCCCGTCCTTCGCCGCTCCGCCTCGCTTCGACACGCACCCAGGCCAGCGATGTGTGCAGTGCCATGTAGGTAGGCAGGCTGCTGGGCTGGCGCGGTGGTGGAGCCTTCACGAAGGGTTGCATGTCACCACGCAGGTGCTTGCTGAGTCGGTGTAGAGGCCGCCCGTCGCCATGCAGGTGCCTGCCCAGCTAGTTGAGCTAGCAGCTGCTTGGGGACGGCGGTGGAGTCTTGGCTGGTGCAGGCCTGGCAGTGGCCCAGCTGATGCCCTCGGCAAGGGTCTTGCCGGGGGCCTGGCAAGGGTCTTGCCGTGGCGTTGCAGTCGTCCCCGGCAAGGCGCTTGCCAGGGGTCTTGTGGATTTCCTCGGCTAGGATCCGCCGAGGGTCGTTGATACATCCATTTTTCATCATGCTTTTATATCGATATTTATTGCATTATGGGCTGTTATTACACATTATGTCACAATACTTATGCCTATTCTCTCTTATTTTACAAGGTTTACACGAAGAGGGAGAACGCCGGCAGCTGGAATTCTGGGCTGGAAAAGGAGCAAATATTAGAGACCTATTCTGCACAACTCCAAAAGTCCTGAAACTCCACGGAAGTTATTTTTGGAAATAATAAAATATACTGAGCGAAGAAAATACCAGAGGGAGCCTACACCCTGGCACGAGGGTGGGGGCGCGCCCTACCCCCTGGGTGCCCCTGCCTCGTGGGCCCCCTGGTGGCCCTCCAGTGTCCATCTTCTGCTATATGAAGTCTTTCGTCCGAGAAAAAATCATAAGCAAGCTTTCGGGACGAGACTCCGCCGCCATGAGGCGGAACCTTGGCGGAACCAATCTAGGGCTCTGGCGTAGCTGTTCTGCTGGGGACACTTCCCTCCGGGAGGGGGAAATCATCGCCATCGTCATCACCAACGCTCCTCTCATCGGGAGGGGGCCAATCTCCATCAACATCTTCACCAGCACCATCTCCTCTCAAACCCTAGTTCATCTCTTGTATCCAATTCTTGTCTCTAAGTCTGAGATTGGTACCTGTAGGTTGCTAGTAGTGTTGATTACTCCTTGTAGTTGATGCTAGTTGGTTTATTTGGTGGAAGATCATATGTTCAGATCCTTTATGCATATTAATACCCCTCTGATTATGAGCATGAATATGCTTTGTGAGTAGTTACGTTTGTTCTTGAGGACATGGGAGAAGTCTTGCTATTAGTAGTCATGTGAATTTGGTATTCGTTCGATATTTTGATGAGATGTTTGTTGTCTTTCCTCTAGTGGTGTTATGTGAACGTCGACTACATGACACTTCACCATTATTTGGGCCTAGAGGAAGGCATTGGGAAGTAATAAGTAGATGATGGGTTGCTAGAGTGACAGAAGCTTAAACCCTAGTTTATGCGTTGCTTCGTAAGGGGCTGATTTGGATCCATATGTTTCATGCTATGGTTAGGTTTACCTTAATACTTATTTTCTAGTTGCGGATGCTTGCAATAGGAGTTAATCATAAGTGGGATGCTTGTCCAAGTAAGGACAACACCCAAGCACCGGTCCACCCACATATCAAATTATCAAAGTACCGAACGCGAATCATATGAACGTGATGAAAACTAGCTTGACGATAATTCCCATGTGTCCTCGGGAGCGTTTTCCTTCATATAAGAAATTGTCCAGGCTTGTCCTTTGCTACAAGAAGGATTGGGCCATCTTGGTGCACTTTATTTACTTTATTTACTTGTTGCTCGTTACAAATTATCTTATCACAAAACTATTTGTTACCTATAATTTCAGTGTTTGCAGAGAATACCTTGCTGAAAACCGCTTATCATTTCCTTCTGCTCCTCGTTGGGTTCGACACTCTTACTTATCGAAAGGACTACGATAGATCCCCTATACTTGTGGGTCATCAGTCGTTGTCTTCTGATCCTCATCTGATCTTGTGTGTTTATGATCTTGACGAAGATCTGCATGCCACCACAGAGGCGCCTCCCGAGCCTTGGTTCCAATGTAGTTGGTTGGGTTGGAACCCGTGGGCTCAAGGGTGGCTTGCTCCGCTGGCATCGGGTAGGCTGCCCCGGCAAGGCTCTTGCCGGGGCTGCGGAGGCTGCCTCGGCAAGGATCTTGCCGAGGGAGTCTACCTCGCCCTCTTGCCCTCCTGTGTTTCTGGTCTTGGCGTTGCCCTGGTTGTCTTGTGCTTTGGCTTCTCTCCGACTTCCCTCCTCTGCCCTGCTAAGTGTGGCTGTGGCACGTGGCTCTGACTGCCCGTGCACAAGTAAAGGGGTCAAAAGGAGAGCCCCTACTTTTGTACACCGACAACGGGATGACTTCCTCCAACTTGTTTTCCTGCTTGACAAACACTGCAAAGTCTATCCTTGTCAAATATAACATCTTTAACACCAAGGATATGATCACCTTTAATAAGCTTATCAAGATTTTTCATGCCAACATGACCTAACCATCTATGCCATAACCATCCTTTAGAAGATTTAGCAATTAAACAAGTGTGAGGTTTGGCTCTCTTAGTGAAGTCAACAATGTATAGATCACCTCTACGAATATCGGTAAAGACCATATTATGATTATCTCTTTGAAAAACTTGACAATCTACTTCAGTAAATAGAGAACTGAAACTAAAATCGGTTGATCTAGATACGGAAAGTAGATTGTAACCAAGAGATTCAACGAGCATGACATTTTGAATGGAGTTGTCGTTAGATATGGCCACGTTACCAAGGCCAAGTACCTTACCCTTGGAGTTGTCTCCAAAAGTGACATACTGTTGACCCACAAGTATATGGGGTCAATTGTAGCTCTTTTCGATAAGTAAGAGTGTCGAACCCAATGAGGAGCAGAAGGAAATGACAAGTGGTTTTCAGCAAGGTAATGTCTGCAAGTGCTGAAATTGCAAGTAACAGAGTAGTTTGGTAGCAAGATAATTTCTAACGAGCAAGTAATGATAGTAGTAACAAAAGTGCAGCAAGATAGCCCAATCCTTTTGAGGCAAAGGACAAGCCAAAATGGTCTCTTATAGTAAGCAAAGCGTTCTTGAGGGTACACGGAATTTCATCTAGTCACTTTCATCATGTTGATTCGATTCGTGTTCGCTACTTTGATAATTTGATATGTGGGTGGATCGGTGCTTAGGTGTTGTTCTTACTTGAACAAACCTCCTACTTATGATTAACCCCCTCGCAAGCATCCGCAACTACAAGAAAAGTATTAAGAATAAATTCTAACCATAGCATTAAACTTTTGGATCCAATCGATCCCTTATGGAATAGTGCATAAACTATGGTTTAAGCTTCTGTCACTCTCGCAACCCATCATCTAATTACTACTCCACAATGCATTCCCTTAGGCCCAAATATTGTGAAGTGTCATGTAGTCGACGTTCACATGACACCACCAAGGGAATCACAACATACATACTATCAAAATATCGAACACATATCAAGTTCACATGATTACTTGTAGCATGATTTCTCCCGTGACCTCAAGAACAAAAGTAACTACTCACAAATGATAATCATGCTCAAGATCAGAGGGGTATTAAATAGCATAATGGATCTGAACATATAATCTTCCACCAAATAAACCATATAGTAATCAACTACAAGATGTAATCAACACTACTAGTCACCCACAAGCACCAATCTATAGTTCCGGTACAAAGATTGAACACAAGATATGAACAAGGGTTTGGGATGAGATGGTGTTGTTGAAGATGTTGATGGAGATTGCCCTCCCCAAGATGGGAGAGTTGTTGGTGATGATGATGACGATGATTTCCCCCACCGGGAGGGAAGTTCCCCTGGCGGGATCTCTCCGCCGGAGGGCAAAAGTGCTCCTGCCCAAGTTCCGCCTCGAGACGGCGGCGCTCCGTCCCGAAAGTCCTCTCCTTATTTTTTCTAGGTCAAAATAACTTATATACCAGAAGATGGGCACCGGAGGTGGGCCGAGGGGAGCACAACCCACTAGGGCACGCTTGGGCTCCCTGGCGCGCCCAGGTGGGTTGTGCCCACCTGGTGGGCCCCCTCTGGTACTTATTGGCTCCAATATTCCTCATATATTCCATAAAAATTCTCCGTAAAGTTTCTACTTGTTTGGGCCTGACGTAGCTTTTCCAGGTCCAGATTTCCAGCTGCCGGAATTCTCCCTCTTTGTGTGTACCTTGCATATTATGAGAGAAATGGTATTAGAATTACTCCAAAAAGCATTATTATGCATAAAAACATCATAAATAACAGTAGGAAAACATGATGCAAAATGGATGTATCACATACTTGTGTGGACCATCATTCTTAGCAAGCTCGCGGAACATGTCTTTATCTCCGGTCATGTGGTCGGTACATCCACTATCAAGAATCGACTCTTTTCCTCCGGCCATATAGTCACGAAGATTAGCCATGAGACCAAAATGTCTCATCGACTCCTCAAGGTCAAGGTCACTATCTTCATCCTCATCATAATATCCATGCTCAATATCATCATGTAATTAATCATCACCTGGAGCAAGTGATTCATTAGATATATGATCATGAGACACTACTACAGGATGCTGCTAACGTGACACTACGATCAGAGGCCCTTCGAAAAAATTGTGTGCGATGCCATAATCGCAAACGGTGGTGTAAAAAACCGTCAAAAAAGGTGCAAAACGTTTGCGATGACGGATGCATCAAACACGGTTCAGATTTTAGTTGCGTGTGCGAAGCAGGAGATATGGTTGATCCACACGAACTGTTTGTGATTAGACAGAACAACAGAAACGGGCGGCCATATTAATGCGTGTGCGATATACGGCATACGATTCGCTCCGATGAACTATTTTCTATTAGGGAAAGCAACAGAAACAGTCAGCCAGATCAAGGTGTGTGTGATATACGGCATACGGTTCAGTCAAATGAACTGTTTTCGATTAGGGAAAAGAACATAAACGGTTCAACTTAACAAGATGTGTGTGATACGCGGCAAAAAGGCCCGAAGGTTAATTCAAGAACAAGTACACAAAGGTTAATTTGACATACATGACTTATAAGTTTCACAGAAATCATATCACTTTTTTGGAAAACATTTAATTGCGTTGAATGTATATAATGCTCCGTCCTATTAGTTGAATTAACCTCGAGGTCCATGTTTTGGAAACATGTCGTAAAGTAACGGGAGTTCTGTTAGATGAGCTATCGGTAGGGAAGCTGGTCCTTGCTACTGTAGGATCCCTCTTTCCACCCTTTATTGGGCACCCGGATGACCAACTATTGCCGCCCAATGGTCAATGCCACGTCCCCCGCATGGCAGTTTTTGCAGCGGGTAACTGCATCGTCGCGCCGCGCCCGGTGCAACCGCATGCACACGAACGTGCGTGATTGTGCGCCGGCCCCAAACACTGGCAGCACAACTTATAAATTAACGGATGGATTACTAGTTAGAGTGATGCATATAATTAAGCAAAGGGATCGCACATGTCTGTATTGACTAGAACGAGAATGCAATAGCACAATAAGAATTAAGGCTACGATGATGCTATCGCAGTGGTGGTTACAGGAGGCAAGAAGAAAGATGCATTCATCAACGTACGACCTCCTCCTCCTCAACTCAGTGCGGCGGGCCAGCATCCGGCGGCTAAGGAGCGGTGGCTTTTATGGCGAGGTCAAGGTGCTTCTCAGCTAAGGCATCCAAGGCTTCTAGCCGGTTGAAGAAGGCCAACGTCGTAGCGTCCTCACTGGCCTTGTAGATACCTATGTACACGATTCGCTCATACACATGAATGTGTAGGTCTATGGTTTCTTGCAGGGCGAGGCGCCTCGCGGCGAGCGCGACCTCCAGGTGGACATTCTTCTTGGCGTCGGCGGGCAGTTGCAGGGCCAGCAGTTCTTGAAAGAGGTTCCGACCATGGAGGCCGATTAGGGTGGCAGACAATGAGGAGCCCGGGTGCGCGGGCTGGAGGAGTACGGCGATGTCGTCCGCGAGCTTCTTGACGACGGTGAACCTGTTGGTGGTGCGAACGATCATCTGGTCGTACCGAGAGTCGTAGCTGGCGTCAACGGCGGCCATCCACCAGCCGGTCGCCAACACCGTGTGGAGACGATCCACGGTGCCATGCCGCGGGCCGGCGTCATGAACCATCTGGCACAGCCGCTGGCCGCTCACGCGCATCGCCGCCATGGGTCTGGAGTGAGCACTTCTGCGCTTATTAGTGTAGGTGCTTAGGTGCGTACGATGTGGTAGATGCATTGGAATGGAGGGACGCCTTTATATGAGTGCAAATTGCATTGCATTCACATCGTGCTACCTCTTTTCCCGGTCCTCATCCCATTACTTCCCTCATGCATTCACACGATGCTAATTGAAGGAGGATGCATCATTGGCCATTCAACATTTCGGGAACCGCTATCCTCTCCCTCGTCTGCATTAAAGCTGTACGGGAACTGCGTCGCCCGCTGTCAAATCGAATAGTACTGCGCCGCCCGCTGCACACCTGGCTGAACACGCCTCCTCGCCTCCATCTATGCTTAATTACTGAATTTTAGTTGCAAAAATTAGATACTGCTAGTGATTTTTAGCTTCATATTTTGATAAATCGCAGTGTTACAAGGTTGGTAAATGGCAATGTTACTAGATCAACAAATGTCAATCTTTCTAGTTTGACAAATGGCAACATACCCAATATGACAGATGCAAATCGCACCAAATTGTTTGTAAGTGGTTCACACGGGTCATCCAAAAGAACCGTTTGTGTTCAAGAGATGCACAAATCCTGCTCTCACTTTGCATATGGGTGTTCTATCTAAAACGTTTGCGATCAAGAGCCATTAAAACCTATAGACATTAAAACCAAGACACGTGGCGTCACGTGAATGGTTAACATAATGCACACAGTTTGAATTATACAAACGTTTGAGATATTAAAGTGGCAGCTATTTTTTCAAAATGCCTTTGTTGACTGTTATTCGAGTGCCCATTCTCTCAAAATGGACACGAAAAATACCACAGCATGTCGGGTGCCATTCCATTATAGCATGCCAAGTTTCATGAATTTCAGACGAGTTTTGGATTTACTAGAATTTAAAAACAAAGTATCTCAATGTTTTGCCGGCAATCAACGGTGCCCTGGTGTTTGAAATTCATTCCCATTTCTTGCATTGGACCTAAGCATGCACCCAAGGACAAAGGTTAGATTTTCAACCAATTTATATGCGCTGGAGCATGTGCATGTAGTTCAAATTTGAATTATGCACATAAATGCATTGAGAACTCAGTTAATGCATAAAAATGTCCAAACAAACCCCGAAAAATCACAAAAAATAACACAACACTCCTGTTGTTCTATGTTGACACGAGAAATTTTTTGAAAGCAATAAGAGGCAATGGATATCGTTTCGTCCCCAAAGGTGGGGCGTTCCCTACCGAAACCATCATGCTTGTTGTGAGAAGCTCTGGTTTGTGAGAAGCGTATACCCAAACCTGCCCCAAATGGGACAAAAAATTTACCACGGCATGTTGATGCCGCTCCATGATAGCATGCCAAGTTTCATGAATTTCAGACGAGTTTTGGATTTACTAGAATTTAAAAACCAGGTATCTCAATGTTTGCGGCCGAGTGACGGTGGCAGGGTGTTTGACATTCATTCCCATTTCTTGCATGGGACCTAAGCATGCACCCAAGGACAAAGATTTGATTTTTCAACCAATTTATATGCACTGGAGCATGTGCATGTAGTTCAAATTTGAATTATGCACATAAATGCATCGAAAACTCACTTAATGCATAAAAATGTCCAAACGAACCCCAAAAAATCACAAAAAATAACACAACACTCCTGTTGTTCTATGTTGACACGAGAAATTTTTTGAAAGCAATAAGAGGCAATGGATATCGTTTCATCCCCAAAGGTGGGGCGTCCCCTACTGAAACCATCATGCTTGTTGTGAGAAGCTCTGGTTTGTGAGAAGCATATACCCAAACCTGCCACAAATGGGACAAAAAAATTACCACGGCATGTTGATCCCATTCCATGAAAGCATGCCAAGTTTCATGAATTTCAGACGAGTTTTGCATTTACTAGAACTTAAAAACAAAGTATCTCAACGTTTTGCCGACAATCAACGTTGCCCTGGTGTTTGCAATTCATTCCAATTTCTTGCATGTGACCTAAGTATGCACCCAAGGACACACATTTGAATTTTCAACCAATTTATATGCATTAGAGCATGTGCATGTAGTTCAAATTTGAATTATGCACATAAATGCATTGAAAACTCAATTAATGCATAAAAATGTCCAAACGAACCCCAAAAAATCCCAAAAATTGACATAACACTCCTGTTGTTCTATGTTGACACGAGAAAAAATTTGAAAGCAATAAGAGGCAATGGATATCATTTCGTCCCCAAAGGTGGGACGTTCCCTACCGAAACCATCACGCTTGTTGTGAGAAGCTCTGGTTTGTGAGAAGCATATCCCCAAACCTGCCCCAAATGGGACAAAAAAATTACCACGGCATGTTGATGCCGCTCCATGATAGCATGCCAAGTTTCATGAATTTCAGAGGAGCTTTGGATTTACTAGAATTTAAAAACCAGGTATCTCAATGTTCACGGCCGAGTGACCGTGGCAGGGTGTTTGACATTCATTCCCTTTTCTTGCATGGGACCTAAGCATGCAACCAAGGACACATATTTAAATTTTCAACCAATTTTATATGCATTAGAGCATGTGCATGTAGTTCAAATTTGAATTATGCACATAAATGCATTGAGAACTTAGTTAATGCATAAAAATGTCCAAACGAACCCCGAAAAATCACAAAAAATAACACAACACTCCTGTTGTTCTATGTTGACATGAGAAAATTTTGAAAGCAATAAGAGGCAATGGATATCGTTTCGTCCCCAAAGGTGGGGCATTCCCTACAGAAACCATCATGCTTGTTGTGAGAAGCTCTGGTTTGTAAGAAGCATATACCCAAACCTGCCCCAAATGGGACAAAAAATTTACCACGGCATGTTGATGCCGCTCCATGATAGCATGCCAAGTTTCATGAATTTCAGACGAGTTTTGGATTTACTAGAATTTAAAAACAAGGTATCTCAATGTTTGCGGCCGAGTGACGGTGGCAGGATGTTTGACATTCATTCCCATTTCTTGCATGGGACCTAAGCATGCACCCAAGGACAAAGATTTGATTTTTCAACCAATTTATATGCACTGGAGCATGTGCATGTAGTTCAAATTTGAATTATGCACATAAATGCATTGAAAACTCAGTTAATGCATAAAAATGTCCAAACGAACCCTGAATAATTCCAATTCTTTTATGACACACATATAGTTGCATGTTCACTGCAGATAAAAGGTCTAGCAATTCAAACACCGTCCATGGCCCCTGTGACCCCATTATGTAATTCAAATCAAGACGAAAAATCAAGTAGATCCCACACAGTTTATTATAACCAACCGTGTGAGATGCAGCACAAAATATCTTGGAGCACCGTCGGAGTATAGTACGCATACGGCTTACGCGAGAAGGTGCGACGGCTACAGTCCACAGCCCGCTCTGAATAAGGGACCGTGTCTGATGACACTTTGCGCGCCAGTTTTTTCGCTGAAGCGATTCCAAATTTTCGGCTTCCGCGGAAATATCTACCTCCCCGCCCCCTCCCCCTTACCAAAAGCCACATTTCCCCTGTTTCCGCCTTCCTTTCCAAGTTGAAACCTTCACTCCTTGCTTGCAGCGCCGCCTCCTCGCTGGCGACCCTCCTTCACGCTGCTCGGCCTCGCCTATCCAGGCAGGTAATCCACACCCGACCCCCATCCTCCTCCTCCTTCCACATCCCACATGCCCCGACCGCCGGCGCGAGCGCGACACCTTCCACCCAAATCACCGACCCCTCCACCAAATAAGCGCCGCCCTAAGCCATGGTGCACGCAGTATAGCCAGGATCTCAAGGAGCATTTGGCAGCGGAGAAGCAAATCACGGCTGCACGCGCGGATGAGGTCGCAATGGCTGCCATTTGTGTGGACCCCCAGATCTTGGAGGAGCACCTCGCCGTCGAGGCCACCGTTACGCCTCGCGCGCCGACGCCGCGACGTGGTTCGCTGCTTTAAACGACAGCTCGTGGCGTTTTCTCGAGGCCACCGTCGGTGCCTTCGACGAAGACTATGAGTTGTTTTCTTAGCGTGCACGTGCTTACCTCATCTTAAGAGCCAGCAGGTTGGTGCCCGGAGCGGCTCAGGCAACTCACCACTACAACGAGGGCACCCACGATGCGGAGGCCTCGCCCTCTTCCATGTCCAAGGAGCCAATCATCATCGATATCTCCGACAATGAGGAGTAGCTTGTCTTATTAGCTCACTATAAGGACCCATGTTCAGTTTGCTAGCTACTGCCTTTCCTTAACAAATTCTAGTGAATTGTGCTATCTACTTTTACCATGCAATCTTCTGCTATAGTGTATATGTTCTATATGTCGTGCAATGTGGTGTTCAGTTAACTGCTTGGTTCAATTCTGCAAATGTGATGTTCAATTCTTCAGGGTGCAATATTTCCAAGTTGTTAAGCATGCTTGGTTTGGTTAACTGTCTGATCTTCTATTACGAGTATGTTATATTGTGCAATGTGGTGCTCAGTTAACGTTTGGTTCATTTGTTGTGGTGTTTAGTTAACTGCTTGGTTCAATTCTGCAATGCGATGTTCAATTGTTGTGGCTGCATTCTGTTATTGTATACCATGTGAGGAATAAATCGAATTTGGCTGTACTAAATACATGAGAAACAAATACAATTGCTATATTTCCAAGTTGTTAAGCATGCTTGGTTTGGTTAACTGTCTGATCTTCTATTAGGAGTATGTTATATTGTGCAATGTGGTGCTCAGTTAACGTTTGGTTCATTTGTTGTGGTGTTTAGTTAACTGCTTGGTTCAATTCTGCAATGCGATGTTCAATTGTTGTGGCTGCATTCTGTTATTGTATACCATGTGAGGAATAAATCGAATTTGGCTGCACTTAATACATGAGAAACATATACAAGTGCTATATTTCCTAGTTCTTAATCATGCTTGGTTTGGATAAATGGGTTTTCCATGTGGCTTGAATTAATCTGATGAATCTGCAATGTGCTTATTTATCATCAACATATTTTACTGATAGCATGCGAACCCTTACTTAACCTGATGACTAACTACCTTATATGTGTTGCAGGGAAACAATGGGAAGCACTGAGGTTTACAAGATGGTACTAACTATTATACCTTGCCTTTTTTTATTCCTTTGCCCCATTTCCAATATAGAGAAGATATTTATGCACATCCTTGTTTTCAGGCTTCACTGATGATTACCTCTCAAACCACCTCTGTGGTCAGGAGGCGAGGAAAGTTTTCATACAACACCCACGGTTCAATATTGAAGTGTTCCTGAAGAGGTCGAAGGATGGACGGTCAATCATCCACAGGCAGTGGCCTAAAGTTGCAAAGACCTTCAACATGAATGAAGGCTCAATATTCGCCTTCCGCTTCAGCAGTTTTCCAGATGAGATGCATCTCTCTATGTACCGTCTATGATGCTAATTTCCAAAGGTTCTAGATGTTGCATGTGAAACTTGCTACTGGTGCATTTGTGTAATGGGCTAGCTGAGTGCTGAAGCTATATCATGTTATACTCCGATGTATTTCAATTATGAAATCCTGCTTCCTTAATATGAAAATGAAATATATTATGTGCTTAATATGAATGTCAAATAGATTAGTAAATGGATCATTAATAATAGGGCAATTAGCCCGCTAATTGGCCAATTAGCGGTTTTCCTATTGCAAACGGTTATTGAGAAAACACCATGGACGATGACCTCAGGCAACGCACACAGTTTCTAGGAATAAACCGTACTGGATCAATGAACAATCACACACGACATTCTCTTGAAAATTGTTTGCGTTACGCCACCTTACGCAAACGTTTTCCTTGGAGTGACTATGTGAGATGTATATACGAACGGAAACGTTTAGCGGTGACTGACTGTGTGGGATGTACTTACGACCGGAAATGATTTTGCCTGTATAATTGTATTTTTTGAGCACTACTGTACGTATTTCTGTATTTGAGTGCACGCCGGTCGCACACGACCTCATTTTGCCGAGCGTGTGTGCCAAGAGGGCATATCCTCGACGGTTTCTGGGTCGTGTGGGAAGGACCCCCTATCGCCCACACTCACTAGGTGACGGTTCCGAACGCCGTCGCGGAAAGGGGTTAAAAACCGTTTGTATAGCACCGACGCGTACCAGTGACAATGTTCAAGTTTACGGATTCTAATTGTCTCCGAGATGATGTTACTAATAATTCCAACGTCACCCTTGGCACGCATAAGATCACGGAGCTCAAATAGACATTCATCAAACTTGGGATCACTAGGACTCATCTTATGGAAAGCAATAGACTTTTGAAGAATTTCATCTAGATTCATCAAGGAATAATTCGGAAAGCATTCCTCAAGATATTTCCATATAGTATAAGCACATTCAAAGGTAGGCAAGCACACAAGCAAATTTCTAGGCAATCCTCTAATGATAAGATCGGCAGTCCTAAGATTGCGAACCATGTCAAGATACTCATCGGGTGTAGGATGCAAAGGATCAACGGGAGGCACATAAGGACTAGTATTGTACTTGTTCAAATTATGTTCATTGAAAATCACAAGCATTTCATTTTTCCAAGAACCATAAAACTCCCCATCAAGAATAGGCACTCTATGTCTAACAATCCCGAACGTAGACTCATCCATCTTCCTCAAATGGTGATTAAACCAAGGGACAATTACATTTGAGCCCTTAGTTGTGTCACACCCGTTTGATTTGCCCCTAAATTCAAAAAACCCTCGTTTCTGTCCAAGCCCGTTCGCTCCACTTATGCTTTTGCCCTTTGACCGTTTGACCGACACTTTGAAAAATTCATAACAAATTCATACTAACTCCAAAAAATACAAATAAGATATCAAAATGTTCAGAAAAACATCACCTATGTGTGCATGCCATTTGCATTCATGAAAAAGTGTTCAAAAGCCCCCATCCCAGTTTGAGCTCATATGATCTTAGCATGAATAGTAAAATTCAAACAAAATGATAAAAAAATTTAAAAAATTCTGAATTTTTTTGTAGCAAACATTGACAAATGTTTTTAGCACTTGGAAAGTTTCATAAGGGAATGACATAGATGGTAGTCATGGCAAAAAAAAAACAAAATCAACACTCCAAAATGCTTTGTTTTGGAGCATCAATTTAGTTTTTTTTGCCACGACTTCCATGAATGTCATTTCATGATGAAACTTTATAATCACTCAAAACATTTGTCAATGTTTGCCGCACAAAAAATTAGAATTTTTTGAATTTTTTATCATTTTGTTTGAATTATACTATTCATGCTAAGATCATTTGAGCTCAAACTGAGATGGGGGCTTTTGAACACTTTTTTCATGAATGCAAATGGCATGCACATATAGGTGATATTTTCTAAACATTTTGATATCTTATTTGTATGTTTCGGAGTTGGTACGAATTCGTTATGAAGTTTTCAAAGTGTTGGTCAAACAGTCAAAGGGAAAACACATAAGTGGAGCGAACGGGCTTGGACAGAAATGAGGGTTTTTTGAATTTAGGGGAAAATCAAACAGGTGTGACACAATTAAGGGCTCAAACATAATTGTCCCTTAAACCAAAGTAATGGAGACCAATGCTCTGATACCAATTGAAAGGATCAAGAAGAGGGGTCCAGAGGGGGTGATTAGACCCTTAACACGCAAAGTTGGCAGTTTTTAATTTCTTCAAGTTAATGTTGAGTTTTATCACAAGTTAAAGCATTCTCAATACGTTTCAAGCAAGCATGACAAGAGTATATATGCAGCAAAAAAAGTAAAGCATGAAAGTTGCAAGAAAGTAAAGGGATGGGACTGAAGTTTGCAAACGTAATGGAGACACGGAGAGTTTTGGTGTGGCTCCGATAGGTGGTTCTATCGTACGTCCACGTTGACGGAGACTTCAACCCACGAAGGGTAACGGCTGCGCGAGTCCATGGAGGGCTCCACCCACGAAGGGTCTACGAAGAAGCAACCTTATCTATCCCACCATGGCCATCGCCCACGAAGGACTTGCCTCACTCGGGTAGATCTTCACGAAGTAGGCGATCTCCTTGCCCTTACAATATTCTTGGTTCAACTCCACAACATGTCGGAGGCTCCCAAGCGACACCTAACCAATCTAGGAGACACCACTCTCCAAAAGGTAGTAGACGGTGTGTTGATGATGAACTCCTTGCTCTTGTGCTTCAAATGATAGTCTCCCTAACACTCAACTCCTCTCACAGATTTGGCTATGGTGGAAAGATGATTTGAGTGGAAAGCAACTTGGGGAAGGTTAGAAATCAAGATTCTTGTGGTAGGAATGGAATGTCTTGATCTCAACACATGAGTAGGTGGTTCTCTCTCAGAAAGTGACTAGTGGAAGTGTAGGCACGTTCTGATGGCTCTCTCTCAAATGAAGAAGGGGGTGGAGGGGTATATATAGCCTCCACACAAAATCCAACCGTTACACACATTTGACCCATACCGAATAGCTAAACTCGGTGTGACCGATTAGTTCAAAATGTGAATGTTAGGAATCTCGATGGGACCAACTGGAACAACTCGGTGGGACCGATGTGCAAGGGCTTAGGGCAAACATCAACTCGGTGGCGCCGATTGCATCAACTCGGTGAGGCCGAAGTGAAGCAATAAGCAACAAAGTGAATGTCAAGCCAACTCGGTGAGACTGAAGCGAATGCAATAGATCACAATGCGCTGGCAAGACCATCTCGGTGAGACCGAATTGCTAGGGTTTTTGGCTGTGGCTCTGTCATATGAACTCAGTGACGCCGGATAGAAAGAATCGGTGGGGTCGAGTTGAAGTTTAGGTTTTGGACATATATGGATGGAGAAAGTAGTTGAGGGTTTTGGAGCAATATCACTAAGCATTTGAGCAAGCAAGCCATTAAGCAACACCTCATCCCCTTTTAATAGTATTGGCTTTCATATGGACTCAATGTGATCTTGGATCACTAAAATAAAGATGAAGAGTCTTGAGCTTTTGCCAATGTATTTCCTTGCATTTTGAAGGGGTTCCACGTCCTCTTGTCCTTGCCACGCCACTGTTGAACTTATCTGAAATATACTAGATAAAACCATTAGTCCAACAAGAGATATGTTGACATTAATTACCAAAATCACCTAGGAGCACTAGTGCTTTCACCTGCCTGGAGGTCTTCTTCATGGTTTTGATTAGCAAGTCTTGAGTATTGATAAGAGCCATCCTCCGACAAGCCCTTGCCGTTGAGAAGGCTGCAATTGTCTGTGCATTAGTCAGGGTATAAATACCCATGTTTAATACACCGACACCTCCAGATGGGATCGCGAAAAAACAAAAGCCTACGGCGGTGGAATAATTGTTTTGGGTGTCACTCTGGTGTTTTAGGATTTATGGGAATTTATAGAAGTAAAATTAGGTCAAACGGAGCTACAAGGGGCCCACAAGCTCAGGTGGCGCGCCCTGGGGGTGCATCCTGTGAGCTTATGACCCTCTTGTAAGTCTTCTAGCTTCCTCCCGAAGCTTATAGGGTCCCTTCTAGTCTAGAAAAAAATCACCGTAAAGTTTCATCACGTTTGGACTTCGCTTGATACTGTTTTTCTGCGAAACAATAAAATAGGCAAAACAGGAACTGACACCAGGCACTGAGTTAATAGGTTAGTTCTCAAAAGTGATATAAAATTGCATATAAAGCATACAAGATTGATAATATAATAGTATGAAACAATCAAAAATTATAACTTAGTTGGGTCGGCTTAGGTCTAGGTCACTTTAGGCTTTTCTTTTTCTTATTTTTTTGTTTTCCATTTTCTTCCTGAATTCATATCTATTTCGAATTTGAATTTATTTCAAAAGGAAAACTTGCTCTAAATTCCATAGGGAATATTTGCAGATTGCGAGACATTTAATTAGGGGTTTTTGGTCATTTATTTTTTGCTAAAGATTTATAAAACTTGTTTAAATAGCCCATTTGCATTAGTTCCAATTTGGATTTTATTTGTTATTTTTTGCGAGGTGATTTTATTTGTTATTTGAATTTTAATAAATTGACATCCCGGTAATTCTTTTAATATTTGAAATGCCACCTTATTTTGGGGATTTGTTTTATATCTAAATTTGCCCCTTTAGGGTCTCTTCTTTAAATCCAAATGGCTTTAGGGTTTTCTTTTTAGAACTAGGGTTTAACTATTTGGAATTTTGGAATTTTAATTCCAATCTATCACTAGGCATACAAACATGTGGCTCCATTTTAGGTTTTATTATTATTATCACCTAAATAACAATTTAGCATTTCTGAATAATTCCCAATGCTTAATTGGGTCGCATATCTCATCAACCAAACAACTCCTATCCTAATTCTAGCTAGAGGCAACAATCATAACAGTTTCTAGGAAAAAAATTAATTCCCCATGAAATTTTAAACATTTCATATTTAAGACAAAGCTGGGATGTGACAGTTTCACTTGTTCGTCCGCCAACTAAATTCCTTTTTGTGTTACGTATCGGCATTTAGCTAGTTTCATTAGCGGCGAAGACCACTAACTCCAGATTAATCTATACCTACTAATAAAAATATTGATACTCTTGGTCCGTCATTTACAAAAAAAAATCCCCCACCTTTCAGATAAACAACCCACAATCCATCTTCTATAATGACCGCAATAACCAAATAATAAACCAGCTAAAGTTCCTGCCTAAACCTTGATCTGACTTATCTTATTTTACTAGCCCCTCCTAAGGCACGTACCATCACATCTATGCTACATATACTCACGAGCACAACCAGAACTACAATTAGGAAACTTTACCAAATCTTACTATGCTATAGTTGTACTAGATCAACTAGTTGTACTAGATCTTCCCGCAAAAATAAAATAAAAAAATAGTAGTACTAGATGTATATGAAATCTTGCTATTTTCTACATTAATAAATTAACTAACTACTACTAAGTACTTCCTCTGTAAAGTAATACCAGACATTTTAGGTCATTGGTAGTATTTTTTATGCGTAAGCTGCTCATCATGAAAGTTATTTATGTTTGTGTATGTGGCAATATGTTTTCTTCAGTTTTTACCCTTGTTTTTCTCTTAGAAATTTGCAGTTGCATACCGAACTCAAGATTGTGCTGTGGTTTTCTAGCACGAGAATGTGAGATATTTTTTTTCTTCCGTCGCAATGCACGGTTATATTTGCCAGTAATATTAATAATAATCCGCTAAACCAGATATTGACATTTTCGTGCAATCTTTGTCCGTACAGGCACCTTTTGGAACATGATGTTTTCTTGATTTTTTTTGAGATATAAGCAATAAAAAATTAACATGGTATGACAAAATAGGGCTGCCCTAAAAATACGGTATTAGCAATGCTATATCATGCTATAGCATTGCTATTAGCGAAAAATTATCCATCGATTTATTTAGCGAGACATTTCTCAAAAGTCAAAATGTTATACCGTGCTATTTGCGACGATATAGTCACTATTTTTTTTTAAAGTAGGGGAGACATTTTTTATTTTTTTGAGGGAGGAGACAGCTTTGCTGGAGGAGAAAACCGAGAAAGCAAAGCAAATAAAGGCCAAACCCATCGAGAGAGACACAGACAGACAGGTGGTACGGAGGGCGCGCGTGCTTCCTCCTGGCGCCGCGAACAAAATTCCTTGCTTCCCGGCGGCGGCTCGAATCGGAATACCCATTTGTCCATCCCCTCAAGCACTCTTCCACCGCCTCCTCTCCCAATGGCGTATAAATCGTGTCCGAGCTCACCGTGCCCCCCACTATCACGTTTGTGGCGATGGCGACGGCCTCGACGTCGATGGTGGTGAGGCGGAGGCGGAACGCGCTGGCGCAGACGCTGGCGTCGCGGAGGCTTCCGGAGGGCGTGGCGGAGCCCGGGGAGCGGGTGCCCGAAGCCTTGGCCCCAGAGGTGATGCCATTCATCCGCGCAGCCGACGAGGTCGAGCTGCTCAACCCGCGGGTCGCGTTCCTCTGTAAGTCACGACTCACGACCACCCCACCCCACCCCACATTTTTACAGCAAAAAATGATGCTAGCCCCCCTACGGACGAGCACCAAATATGATTAGGCTGTGTAGATACATACATGTAGGCTATTCAAGTGCACAAGCAAAATGCAGACTGACCCACGAGTCCACCACCACTTCAACTCACAACAAATCTTGCACTTTTCAGTGGAAAATTACTTCTCATACGATGATACGATGCTACTCGGCACAGCATTGAGTAGTAATTAGGTACACCGTGCAACACTCCACACTGCTTTGTACTAACATTAATCATCAATCCATTCATTGTCAATTTTTTTCCGAAATGAAGGGTTTTTCCCAGGCCTCTGCATCTGGTGATGCACACGATCGTCCTAACTAAAAAGGAACATACCAAAGATCCACACCGTTATACAAAATTGAAAAAGAAAAAACCCCACCAGGCCATAACAAGATTAGATGACTCAATCGCATATCGTCATCCATACAGGCTGAACAAATCCTCCCACCGGTTGCACCCAAAGTTCGTTGATGCCTGGGCCTCTGCACGAATCAGGGAGGACCAACAACTCAGTGCCACTCTACAAATCACATATGTTTTTCACCTATAGTTGGGGGTGTCACACTCACACACCATAAATATGGATTAATGTATAAAGGAAAATGATCTTGACTCGGCGCCCTGTGCACCCTAGTAGTATAACCTAGGTACGCCCAAGTACGTATCCATCCTGTAGCTCTGAATGATTTGTAATTTTTGTTGTTGTTTGGATATGTTTTTTTTTGCAACAATTCCATATCACCCAGAGTAAAGCACAAATGCCAACACGTTGTCCTATTTGGATTGAGATCCAGTGACATGCCATGAGCGGACAGGGATCCAGTGACATGCCCACAGCATGTCACCGCGTAACATGGCCATTGGATCAAAAACGGACAGCCTAGATCTAGCAAAGAGTACTGTAGAAGTGTACTGTGTTGGTTTCCTGTTCATAGGCCACTGCACTGTAGCCTGGTGTTCTTCACATTGATCTCTTCGTTGATTCTCAATCGGACGGTGGAATATAGGCGCATGTTACCATACTGTTCACCGGTGACATGCTCATGGCGGATTGAGAATCAACGGAGAGATCAATGTGAAGAACACCAGGCTACAGTGCGCGAACAGTGCAGGCGCTACAGTGGCAAATGAACAGGAAACCAACACAGTACACTTCTACAGTACTCTTTGCTACAGTACGTGATCTAGGCTGTCCGTTTCTGATCCAATGGCCATGTTACGCGGTGACATGCGGTGGGCATGTCACTGGATCCCTGTCCCACGTATTTGTGCCTTAAGCTTATTTTTTTCGAAACAGAGGCATAAGATTTACCTCATCTATTAAATAAGGAGAATAGAGTTTTAGAGTTTTACAAGTACAGCACGGTTATGACATGACAATTACCCGTGCAATACAATATGCCCTAGCTGCTTAGCGTCCATGGTAATCCAAAGCTTTGCCTCGTCGCTAATCAAACGCAATAAGATGGGGGGGGGGGCCTTTTGCGTCGGAAGACGAGAGAATTCTCTCATTCCAGAGGGTCCAAGAGACAAGCATGGCAAGAGACGCCATTGCTCTCCTATTTGGGGTTTCCAAACCGGTTCTCTTGTCCCACCAATCCATGACGGAGTCCTCCATGTGCTAAGTCGAAGTGTCGACATGAGCAAGGCTAAATTTCTCGGAGACCAAACCCCAAAGCCTAAGTGTATGGAGACACTTGAAGAATAGATGTGGTCCGGTTTCTTGCTTCCTCTTGCGAAGAGGACAAAGGCCGCAATTGGACCAACCCCGCCTTTCCAACCGGTCGTCTGTTCAAATCTGATCTTGAAGTGCAAGCCATGTGAAGAATTCAACTTTTGGGGGTCCCCAAACCTTCCACACCATGTGTTCCATTGGGGAGAGGGTCATCCCAAGGAATTGCGCTTTGTAAGCGGTGGTCGCCGAATATATCCCATCATTTGAGTGCTTCCAAAGAATGTCGTCTTCCACAAGGTCATAAAGATGGAAGTCATGAACAAGCATCCAAAGAGTGAAGAACTCCCGGACGAGGGCACCGGAGACGATGGTGTTGTGGTTGATCTTGAGGATCCAAGCATTATCTTTAAGGGCTTCGAGCACCTTCCAATTCTTCTTGAGGCTTCAAAAAACAGTGGTGCGATGTCCTTAGGCTTGCGCCCAAGGAGCCATGGGGAATGCTAAAACGACGTTTTCGCGCCATTGCCGACAATGATTGTGGTGGAGGCATAGAAAAAATCAAGGTCCTCCTCATTGCATGGGTTTCCAAGCATAAGCCACAACTTGTTTGGCTCTTTCAATTCATACCACGGCTAATGAAGGCGAAGAGCACGGGCAAATTTGTCGGTGTTGAGGACCCCAAGTCCTTCATACTCCCGAGGGCGGCAAACGACCTCCCAATTGACCTTGCGTTTGGCACCGGTCCTCTTATCTGAGCCGGATTAAAGGAAGGCCCTCTTGATTTTGTTGAGGTTCTGGAGAGAGCTCGGTGGGACGGTAAGAGGCGTGATCGAGAACACCGCTTGGGAGGTAATGACTGATTTGACAAGAGCCGTCCGACCAATGGTATTGATATTTTGGCCCTCCCAAGTGACCAATTTGCCGGCCGCTTTGTCCTCAAGATATTGAAAGTCCACCTTGTTGAGTTGTCAAACCGAGAGACTGAGCCCCAAGTATTTCACTGGGAAGGAGGCTCTAGCCGCTGGCATGCTCTGGAGAATGTGCCCCAAGTGAAGATGATTGCAGCGAATGGGCACCACCGAGCTCTTATGAAAGTTTGTGCAAAGGCCCGTCACCTCACCAAAACTCCTTAGGATTGCTGAAAGGTTCTCTATAGCCCTCTTGATTGGGGCCATAAAAACAACCGCGTCATCCGCATAAAGTGAGGTTCTCACCGTGGCACCCCGGCCACGTATCTTATGGAGAATGCCTTTCCAAGTTGCCAGCTCAAGGATTTGATGAAGAGGATCAATCACAAGGACAAATAGAGGGGGAAGCGCGTCACCCTGCCAAAGCCCACGAGCATGCTTGATGGGGGGGACCGGGGATCCCATTCTGGAGGATGCACGAGGAAGATGTGGATAGAAGCGCCGCAATCCAACCCCGGACATTGCTTGGGAACCCCTTCCGTTGGAGGAGGTCAAGAATGTACTCCAACTCGACCGTGTCATAGGCCATGATGTCAAGCTTGGAAAGCAGGGCGGGGATTTTGCTCTTGTGTAGCCAACGAGCAAAATTCCAAATTTGCATGAAGTTGTCATGTATACTACGCCTCATAATGGATGCACTTTGAGGGTTGGAGACGAGGGCGTTCATGTGGGGAGCAAGGCATAAGGAGAGGGCTTTAGCAATGATTTTGGCCACCGCGTGGATAAGGCTAATGGGCCTATAGTCGGAGATGCCCTCTGCGCCCTCCTTCTTGGGCAAGAGCACCACATTAGCAGAGTTGAGCCATTGAAGGTTGGAAGTGTGCAGCGAGTCGAAGCTTTGGATGGCTCTCATAATGTCGTGCTTGATGAATCCCCAACACTTTTTTAAAAAGAGACCCGTGAAGCCATCCGGGCCGGGAGCCTTGTCACCGGGAAAGTCTTTGATGGCCTCCCATACCTCCTGCTCAGTGATAGTATGGCCAAGGTCATGCAAGTCCAGTGGCTCAATGTTAAGCTCCTCCCAGTTAAAATCCTTGGTGCACCTATCCCCTCGACCCACGACCTCCGAGAAATGGCCATGGATGATTTTCTCCTTTTCTCCGTGCTCGGTGACCCAACCATGCACATGCTTGATCCTGTGAATGTGGTTTTTCCTCCTCCGGGCGTTTATGCGACGATGGAAGAAATTGGTGTTTGCGTCTCCATCCTTTAGGTTTGCCAACCTCTGCCTTAAGCTTATGATGAACACCACCCAACCAGTTGCCGAACATATTCGCTATGCTAGTTGGAGGTGGCAGGTTGAAAGCTACATGGACGGTACGCTAAAGATGCAAGCGGACATGACAGGAATAAATGATGGCTTGTTTCCTCCTTGTCACATAAGCAACATGTTCTACATCTCTGCCAATTCCGTTTAGCCAGATTGTCTTTTGTTAATACCACACCTCTGTGCAGGTATCACATGAAAATCTTTATCATTAACGACACTTTGATTTGCCAAATATATTTGTGACGAAACACTGGTCCAGTATTAATCAGATCAGAATACATTGACCTGCTAGAAAAAACACCGGGAGTATTCAACTTACACCGAAACACGGCGGCAACATCCGACGATAGGTTGACCGTCATCAACATATGGATCAGATGTAGCCACTCTGTCCACTTGACCCCACCAAACGCCCATTGAAATTCAATATTCAATGGAGTCGTCCCCATCGCTGACGCAACTGAAACGTCTTTTCGTTGCATGATGTTATAAAGGCTCAGATATTGGAGGCCAAGCGGCGCTCTCCAAGCTATGTATCATCCCAGAAATGAGTATTGAGGCCATTGCCTATCGCAAACGACCCTCCGCAAAAGAACTCAGACGTCACTCTCATCAATCCCTTCTAGAATGGGTAGTTAGTTGGTTTTGCGTACACTTGGGATAATGTCTTGGAGGCCGGGTACTTGTTAGAACTACTAGGTTCTCACCCAGGACTCTCTCACTGTTTTTCTCACACCCCCATGCACACAAGGAACAAGTATGAAGCTCTGTAGGTTTATATCAGCAGCAACAAGCTTACTATTACAAACAGGGGTACATGCCCTTTTGTAGGACTATGCAAACCGACCTATACTACCAATACTTAATAGATAACCTAGGACAGCTCAGTGCAAGCTTTTACTGCAGTCTAGGACATACTGCTGTCTATGTACAACTCAGTCAGATCAGACTTTGCTTCTTACTGTTGACAGCTACTATAGTGCTAAAAAAAACTACTATAGTGCTACCTGAAGAGTCTGGATGCATGCCTATAGTGCTAGCTGCTGCTCTTTCGCGACATGCAAGGCTGATAAATAGCTAGCTAATTTTGCATGTCATTATACAACATCCACATAACTAATCATCTTAGCAATGGTAGTTCTTGCATACCGGGGATACCAAATCTTGTCATACCAAACTCACCGGTATGCTGAATCGTCTTATCTCTTGCATATCGGTTAGGCTTCTCATATTGTATGATCACATCTGTGGAGTTTTCAAAAGAGAGAAGGAGGGGGACGTGATCGGAACCAATCCGAGTAATCGCCCGGAGCGACGCTAGGGGGCAACGAATGTCCCACTCAGGTGATGCGAAGACCCGGTCAAGGACCGACCGGGTTGGGTCAGCGTGGCGATTGGTCCAGGTAAACCTGGCACCGACTCTATCTAGCTCGCGGAGTCCCATGTCCGCGATGTAGTCGTTGAACATTTGCATCCGGGGGAAGTTGATCAAGTTATTGCTCTTATCCTCCTCCGACGGGATGGGGTTAAAGTCGCCGCCCACCCCGACCGGTAGCTGGGCGGCCGCGACCTTCGCGCGGAGCTCGGCAAGGAAGTCCTCAGAGCGGCTATGATCTGCAGGTCCGTAGACGGCAATGATCTCCCACTTGAAGTTGAGAGCCCGCTCAAAGATCTCCATGCTGCGAAGAACTCGCCCCGGTCCATGCTTCCTACCTCAAAGGTGGCATCCTTGACTCCTAGAAGGATGCCACCCGAGTGGCCTGCGCTCCCACTAGAAGGGAGCCAGTGCCAAGCAAAAAAGTCGGAACTCAAATGCTCGAGTTCCGAGAGTGAGAATTCGGAGAATTCGGTGCGCATCGTTTCTTGAATGGCCACAATGTCTATTCGCTCGTTACGCAGGTATTCGATCAATTGGCGGCGCCGACCATCTTGACCGAAGCCGCGGATGTTCCAGAAGTGGGTTCGCATCACGAGATCATGGGGGGCTGCTTGACCCCAGGACTCGGGATGCGCTCTGTGCGCGGAAGGCTGCGGTGCGAGAGCGAGTGCGTCCCCGGATCTTAGCCGGGTCAGCCACTGCACGAGGCTGGGTGCCCACGGAGGCATCGGCAGCGGTGCCGGAGGCGGCCTGAAGGCGTGCACGGGTCTCGGCAAGGCGCCCATCAAGGATCTCTCGAGCACGGATCACTTCAATTTGGACTAACGGGGATTCTATTTCACCTCTGAACATGATGGCCGAATCTGCTGCCACCTTTGCGAGGTGGCCTAACGGTGCCGACTCGAGAGCAGAGAACGAGCAAGTAGCGGGGGTAGCTGGGATGGGAGGAGTACCTGGCTCGAGGTTCCGGGCAGCTGCCCGGAGCTCCGCCCGCTCTGGAATAGGCAGAGCTGGGCTGCCCTCCGGTCTGGCCGCCTCGATCCTGGCACTGCAGCGCGAGGACGTCACCGGAGTCGAGGTCGATCTGCCCCGCCTGGAGTGGGCCGCGGTCCGAGGGGGGAGTGGTGGGGGGGGGTGGGGGGGGGGGGCGGGCGGCCACTGGAGTGGTCACCACCGCCAACGCCCCGCCGGACGCGGTGCACGAGGTGGCCAGGAGCAGGGCCGGTGGAGAAGTGATCGGGCCGGTGGAGAAGCGATCTGGATCATGGTGGAGGCGAGCGGAATCGGGGCCATGTCGGCGCCTGGGAGGGAATCGGGCTCCTCCAGGTCCGGCAGGACCGGCTCGTCGAGAGGGGCCGCAGGAGGTCGGTCCGAGGCCACCCCCACCACCTCAGAGGTCGCAGCCGCCGTGGGAGGGAGCTGGGGTGCTGGGGTCGAGTCGCCCACGGTGGAGACGGCCGCGAGGATGCCGGGAGGGACTCCGGGGGAGTGGGGGCACGACGCCGGGAAAACCTGGAGGCTCGCGTCGGACGCGCACTGCCGTCGGCGGGCGGCGGCGGTGCCGAGGAGTGGGAGCGGCCAGTCCTGGCGCCACCCCTAGCTGATGGAGCGGCGCCGTTACCGCGGCCGAGTCCCCTCTTCTTCTTCTTCTTTGCCCCCTGCCGGCCTCGGCCAGCCCCATTGGTGTTGGGAGGGAAAGCTGGTTCGCCTCGTGGGGGCTGGTACCGGCGGGAGGTGGCATTGGGAGCTGGCTGCTGCTGCTGTTGGGGACGTGGAGGAGAGCGCGAGCGACCCCCGCGGACTGGGGAGTGGCTACTGTCTCGGCGACGCTGCGGAGAAGGAGAGCGGCGGCGCTGGCTCCTCCATTCCGCAGTAGGAGCAGGCGAGCGGGACCGGGAGCGGCCCCGGCGGTCAGCCCGACCCGGCGAGCGGCACGGAGGGGAGCGGCGGTCGGAGCGCGGCGGGGATCGCCGGCCGTCCCGTGTCGAAAGCTGCCGGCAAAGGTCGTCTTCGCGGCGCACTGCGTCGGGGGAAGGGCGCGCGGCGTCCCGGCGGTCATCGGCGCGACGCTTGGGGCGGGTCTCCTCGTCATCCCACTCGTGGGGCATAGGCGCGGGCTCAGATGGCGCGGCCGCAGATGGAGGCGGCGCACAGAGCAAGCGGGGCGGGGTGGCGGCGGGGAAGGAGGATGGAGCGACGGCTAGGGTCTCTGGAGCGGGTACTCGAACCCGATGCGATGAGGGGGGCCTAGGGAAGCCGGCAGGAGGCCATATCGATCGGCCCATCGGGATGGCCGGCCCACGCGAGGCCACGGGCGGGGAGGGCCTGCTCGTGCTAGGCGCGGCCCACAGGCCCGCAACGGGCCCAGGCCTCGGCCGGTCCGACTGGGTGCAGCCCAGCCAGCAGGGCAGGGAGGTGGCTGCGAGGGTTTCCCCTCCCGCCGCCACCGCCGCCGCGGCCGGCGCCGGCGCCAGGGACGAGGAGGGATCGAGCCAGGGGCGTCGGGGTGCGAGGCGGGGCGAGAAGCGGAGGGCAGAGGAGCCGAAAGCCGCTATGAATGGCCTGATGGGAGACCGGCGCAGGAGAACCGGAGAGTACGTCGGAGCAGTGACCGGACGGCGCGGCGAGGCTCCGGACAAGTTGGCGATGGCAGCGGAGGCGGCGGAGCGCCACGAGACGCGGGCACTCCCTTGGTCGGACCGCCCAGCGACACCCCACACCGGAGCGCGGCGGCGGCGAGCGGTCCGAGAGCCCAAGGCGGCCTTTTGGCCAGGCGTCGGCGGGGGAGCCGCCGCAGCGCGCCGGCGCGACCGCGAGAGAGGGCCCGAGCTGCCACGCCGAGGTGGCTGCTCGCTCTCCACGCTGGTCACCCCCAGACGAGCCGCGGGTTCCTGGCGCACGATCGGCCGGCCGGCGGCCTCGTCGTCTGCCTCAGCGAGGTCGGCCCAGCGCAGCACCGCGGCCAGCGCGGGGGCCGGGGGGGGGGGGGGGGGGGGCGTTCGAGGACGGGGCGGCCGCGAGGAAGAGCTCCGGCAGCGGGGAAGCCGGCGGCAGGGGCGCGGGCGGCGAGTCGCCCTCCGGGCCGCGGGAGCAGCTGGCTTCCTCCATCCTCCTCCTTCTTTCCGGTATTCACTAGCTGCACAATTTTCATACCCATACAAACATAAGATTGTGAACAACTATTTGCTGAGCAAACACTTAACTTCAAGGTCCTCAACCGCAAACCACCTAAATCTCAAACTGACATTGGTTCATTGCATGCTTAGTTTGTATCATGAACCAGTTTGTTGCTAGGCTGGCAGTTCTAGTGTCCATCTAGGTCTTACCTTCTCGGTTCCTTTCTCGTATATTGTTACGTCAAGCAGTGCATGCTATTCTGATATGAAACAGGATTTACCATGCATGTTGTACCAAGGTCGCAGATATGCCTACAAGAAAGTTCAAAGAATGGATCCATCATCCATCCAACGTGGGGTTCGGCAGTTCAAAACATACATGTCACTTAAGCTAGATCAGGTAACCATGTATCTGAACTTATGATGTTGCTACTACCCTTTCCTCACTGTGGCTGAAATCTTAGCATCACGCTTGTCAGAATTTTATCAACAATAAAAAAACTTACTGCATTTTTTTGTAGCTTATTCATGTTCTGGCCAAAATGGGAATCCATTGTCTGTTAACTCTTGTTTTAGTTTTCTTCTTAACCTAACACCATGCTAGTCTTCTTCTCTAATGCATATTTATGATATACATTTGTATTAGCTGTTTCTTAGCCTCACAAATGGGAGTAGACTGTGAGCTCCTCACAAAGGAGAGTAGACTGTGAGCTCATTTCAGGAGTCTGACTCATATGAGATATAGTATGTCCTTGCATTCTTTCATTCAGTTCGATATAAGAAAAGTGAATAAGTGATGCTGGACGTCTGATGTCTGAAGCAGACATGACCGTGTTGTGACTATGCTTGCAAACTTGCTTTACTGTGACTAAACTTACCTCTTTTTTTCTCCTTTTGAGACCTACCTTCTTTGTCATCTTCTCTTCAGTGGTGAATACCTGACACTATTCTATGTTTGACAGGATGACACGCAATTTCCTTTAAATGATTCAAAGGAGATCCAACGATTTTATAAGTACTACTGTGAAAATTTGAGCAGAACTTCTGAAAAACAGAACTTGTAAGACATAATACACTCATAATCAATTTCGTTTGTGGTGAACTGCTTTAATCACCTTCTTTTTTGTGTTGAAAACTCAGTGAGGAATTGGCTAGATATTACCAAGTGGCATCTGCTCTTTATGAAGTGTTAAGAGATGTAACAAACAACAAGGTTGATTCTGAGGTACTCCATTTTACATAAAATTGCTTTACATAAGTTTTCGTTCACCTGTTCCCTTGGTGAGCTTCTTCAACACCGTCTCCCAAACTTTGTTTTGTAGGTGATGAAACGTGCTAAAGTAGTAGAGGAAAAGAGTGCTCATTTCAAGAGTTACAAGTACAACATAGTCCCCCTCAATTTTCCTGGTTCTGCCGAACCAGTTGTGGAACTCCCGGAGGTTAGTTATAATTCCTAGTACTTATGTTTGCTCCTCCCACTCTTTCTACTTGTTTATGAAAATCTGCAGCAAGTTATGATCCTATTTGTGCTGTAAATGGTGTAGATAAAAAGTGCTATGGATGCAATACGTAACATAGACGGTCTTCCAAAGCCACACATGTCTTCAATGCACAGGGAAGGAAAATCTATCTGGGATTTACTTGACTGGCTTTCGCTAGCATTTGGATTTCAGGTAAATGATTGCTTTCCCAATTATGTTCTGATATTGTATCTGAGGTGATGGAATGTCATCCCGTCCAGTCTTACCGGTTCTCATGGTATTATGCTTGACAAACATATTTAATGTTGTGCTACATGCTTCCTTTTGTAGAAATCGAATGTGGAAAATCAGAGAGAAAATATGGTGTTACTGCTTGCAAATATTAGCACAAGGACCTCAGGACAGGAAGGGCATCCTTTGGTAAGATATATGTGTTGAAGTGTATATGTGGATTGCCTAGCCCTTTCCATCAGTTTGGACTCTTGGTTGCGTTGGCTAGCGCATGAAGCTTAACATAGTATGAGAGCTAAGGTCTTGAGTTCAAGTCCCCTTTGTGTCCACTTATACGCCTTTTGAGCCATACCTCCGAGTCTATCCACGTGTTGACTTCCCGTGTCACATCTGAGAGGGGTGTTGAAGTGTATATGTGGATTGCCTAGCCCTTTCCATCAGTTCAGACTTTTGGTTGCGTTGGCTAGTACATGAAGCTTAACATTATATCAGAACCTAAGGTCTTAAGTTCAAGTCCCGGCTTTCGCAATTTATCTAAAAATTGCTGCTGCCCCCCTTTGTTTCCACGTATAGGTCTCTTGAGCCATACCTCTGAGTCTATCCATGTGTTGGCTTCCCGTGTCACACGTGAAAGGGGGTGTTGAAGTGTATATGTGGATTGCCTAGCCCTTTCCATCAGTTCGGACTTTTGGTTGCATTGGCTAGTGCATCTTAACAATATGTTCCCTGTAGGTTTTGTCACAACCATTTTATCTTCTATTTTAAACTTGCCTATGCGTTGCTCAACAAAATCTTTTGCTATGGACTTATAATGTAAAAAATTGACACTGAGCTGGCATGGAATTTCAGGTCAACACTGTGAATGATTTGTGGGAGAAAATATTTGGAAATTATGAATCATGGTGTCGCTATTTGCATGTTAGTTCAAGAATTATGTAAGTGGTGCATGGTTTTGTGATTTTGTTTCATGCTATCACCATTAAATCTCCTGTTGCATTTAACATTTCTTAATACCATTGCTCTGTTTCTTAGGATCAAATATGATGACACAGAACTAAAGAAGCAGCAGCTAATGCTTCTCCACATTGGATTGTACCTTCTTATCTGGGGTGAGGCTTCAAATGTTCGGTTTATGCCTGAGTGCTTATGCTACATATTCCACCATGTAAGGCCCCCTTCAAAGGAATTGGCTTTTCTAGCTACCTTCAAATGAATATACTCATGCAATTGAGTATCTTACTTTAATACTGTAGCTTATTGGTTGTGATTGATCTATTTAAGTTACATGTATATGTTCCAGCCACAGTTAAATAAATTGTATTGTTGAACTGTTGGTATATGGGTTCATGATTCCTAGAGACTCCAACTTGCTCTAACAGTTTTATTTGCAACTTTTTTGCACTTTTGGTAATAGTGTGCTTGTTTGTAGCTCCTTCAACATTTACTTAACTGGCATGCCTCTTGTCTCACTGCTACTGATTTTAAGAAATACTCCCTCCGTCCGAAAAAGCTTGTGAGGGACAAGCTTTTTCGGACAGAGGGAGTATGAGCTATTTCATTTCCGTCAGTTCCATCACCTCAAGGTTGTAAAGAAATGGCTTTAATCACTGACCAGCTACCATGAATATGAATATCACATCATGGCCCAATTATAATTTATAAGCATGTCTCTTTGAATAGTACCATTTTACGAGATAATCATAAAATAATGAAGGTGGACTAGTATAGTTTACCATGAGTTTTACGTCCATTCAGCTAACCTGTTATTATACACAAAGATTGGCAATTCATGGAAGTTTTTTAATCTGGCAGATGGCAAAACAGTTGAATCAAATGGTTGAAGAAAGTTATTTTCAACCACCACCTGGGTTTGAGGCGGAGGGATCATTCTTAAACATTGTCATTGAACCTATCTATAAGGTTCTGCAGAAGGTGAGTATGTAAAGTTTGAAACACAACTAGATTATCCTTGCAGGAGAATATATTGTTCTTACAATTTTGTTTTTTCTTTCACTCTAAAGGAATCACAAAGAAGTAAAGGTGGTACAGCTGGCCACTCATCTTGGAGAAATTATGACGACTTGAATGAACAATTCTGGTAATCTTATTTTCTTATTTCTTATTTATATTTTCCGTCCGACATAATATTTTCTTCCTTGTAGGTCAGAGAAATGTTTTATGAAGCTTGGCTGGCCATGGGATCTCAGTGCAGACTTCTTTCATCAAGAGGTATGTCATAACTGTGCTTAATTTGATACATCAGCCAGGGCAACTGCCTATTTAAAAGGCTAGAGTACGATTGTCTTACTGGGGAGTTCACTGTCGAGTGTTTGATTAACCACATTATGGCTTCACCTTGAATGAGTAAGATTTTTTTGTGACGTCAACTTAGTGCTCACAAGGCCGTGGCAGATCCAGGGTTTTATGGGTGGGACTTGGGGCTTACAACTATTTAGTTACATTATGCGCACTATTTCAGTTGAACTGTTTCTGATTGCAAGGATCGCAACGACAGCAACAGAAGGAAAATATGATGCCTTATTCTTAAGTTATATATATAATAGAATTCCCCCGCAGAAAAAAATTTATATAATAGAATTTTGTGAAAGCAAAGGAGGACATTCTATCAGATCACATTGTACCCTGTGTAGCAGAATCAGTTCACTACTCCCACACATAGGAAAAGGCTAACTCCATTCAAATTCCTAAATTTTCTGAATCGCAACAAGATCCAAATTAGAGCAACGAGATAACTCTAAAGGTTATATGTCTGTACGAGCCATCTTCGGACATTTTTTGGTGCCCAGCTACCCATGCCTCCCCTATCGGAACCACCATATCCTTACAGCGTGTTTGGTTGGGGAACCAAGTAAAATCGAATGAAATGGTTCCGTTACCCAACAAATGAGAGACTGGAATGGTCCTGTCTCTTTGTTTGGTTCGGAAAATAGAGTTGGAACAAGATGGTTCCTCTTTGTGTTTGGTTGGGGGGATTGGATGGAATGGATATGGTTCAAGTCATTGCATAAGAACGGTGAGGTTACCTCTATTTGATAAACATCAGCAAAGCTCCTTTGCAACTGGGCAGCAACTACTTCGATTTTCTAAAACATTTAACTTCTACTTTCGTTTTATATGCAACAATTATGAACGTATATGTTGTTGTGCTGGCCAATTTGTACGTAACAATTGACAACTAGTATTAGCAGGGAAAGTTGACCAATTTGATGGTAATGTTTCTACCGTACCTCACTAGATTAATAAAATGCCTTGCCCTCTCTTGTTATCACAACTCCCGATTTGTTTTCTCTAGCTACTTCTCTTCTAGTATGATCCAGGCAAGAAGCAGACTTCGAACTCGGTGGCCAGCGATAGTAGCACCAGATGTGTTGATCGCTCACAATGGAGCCTCCCAAAGCAATTCATATCCAAGCATAACCATTTATTTCTCTTGAAAGTGGGCCAATGGAAATATATAAAGTGTATACAACAATTCATATCCAAGCACTGATTCCATATCGACCACACAATCGAACGGCTTTTTATGTGGGTGCCTAGGCTAAATGGAACCATCATACCTCTCAAATGCCTATACTTGTTAATTCGAATCTTCAAAACTCAAAGGCCTCATGTTCACTTGAAACTAACTGTTATGCTAACTGCTATTTTGATATTTTATTATTTGGTTTCTTACAGGGTCGTAGTGCAAGAAAGCCCAAAACAAATTTTGTTGAAGTCCGCACATTTCTGCACCTATTTAGAAGTTTTAATCGTATGTGGATATTTTTTACATTGGCTTTCCAGGTGATTCATCTTTCTGAAGCACACAAAATTCTTGTAACCTGTAAATATTTAACTTAAATGGCTTGATTTTTTAGGCGATGCTAATAGTTTCATGGAGTTCCTCTGGATCTCTTTCTGGAATTGCTGATGCAACTGTATTCAGAAGCGTTTTAAGTGTCTTTATAACTGCCGCTCTACTCAACTTCATAAAAGGTGTAGTAATTTATCAGTGCTTTCATTACATTGATTATGATGCAGATCCACTTTGTTCTGTATTTATCATGTCATGGTCTTCACTAAAGAGATGCTATTTCTGAAACTCCTTAGTTCAACTATTGCAGTGACTTTGGATATATTGCTTACTTTCCAAGCATGGGGAAGTATGGAGTGGACACAGATACTCAGATACCTACTAAAATTCTTTGTGGCTATTGCTTGGATAATAATCCTTCCAGTAACATATTCCAGTTCAATTAAAAGCCCATCTGGCGCTGGCAAACTCTTGAATAGTTTGACATGGAATTGGTACAACCAGTCAGTATATAATTTTGCAATCATCATTTATATGATTCCGAACATTTTGTCTGCCTTGCTTTTCTTGTTGCCACAACTTCAAAATATAATGGAACGCTCAAATTGGCGTGCAGTTATTCTTCTTATGTGGTGGATTCAGGTCAGTCTTTCCTATTTGTAGCAAGCAAATTGCTGTAAAGTGAGCATTGTTAGTGCTTACATAATATTTTGTTGCCTTTCAGCCAAGATTGTATGTTGCACGTGGTATGCATGAAGACATATTTTCCATTTTTAAGTAAGCGTGTCATATGTCTATCAAATTATTGTTTTTCCCTTCAGTTGAGAATGACAATTCAATGTGAATCAACAGATATGTCTTCTTTTGGGTTGTGTTGCTCACCTCCAAGCTTGCATTTAGTTTCTATGTTGAGGTAAATTCTGAACACTTCATGGAGTACTTTTCCGAAGTGAATACATCTTTAGAGTTTGGTGATTTACTATCTATACTCTTCCACAAGTTCAGGTAGAATAAAACCTGGGCATACTATTTTTTGTTATTTTTTTAATCTAGGCACATGCCATGAAACAAGATTGATCTTGGAAAGAGCTAGTGTGAGGTCATGGCCTGGATATACAAACTGAATGAGTATGGTCTTTGATGAAAACAAATTTGTTTGCCTATTTGAACAAATGATTTCTAATCCTTACTTTGATTTTATGTGTTTTCTTGACTGGGTATATTTTGGTAAAATAACGTAGCATACACACAATCTGGCATATAATTTTGCACATGGGTCTGAAAGGTCTTTGTCTGCTGATTGTTATACCTTTCGAAAAAAAAAGAAAAAAAAGATCATGCTTTATTGCTTCCTTACCCTGTGCAACATGTCCCATTTTTCCACAGATATCCCCCATGATTGAACCGACGAAGTTCATTCTTGATCAAGTAGTTGGGAACTATGAATGGCATGAAATCTTCCCTTTCTGTAAGTATGTTGTGATATAGCTAGATTAGATTAATGCACAATTTTGGCCCTCTTGCACAAAATTTGGTTCAAAAGTTTCATCTACTTCAGTGATGACATTTTTTTGATTTTGTACATTGTTGATGCAACATTTACCCAAAAAAGCTTTCGCCCCGCTTTATATATAAAGCAAACCACCACAGCCACAAGGTGATGCAACATTTATGCTGCGGTGCAATAGATATAATTGAAAATTAATCATACCACAAGTTCCAATGGTGCAATAAGCTTCAGAATTTTTTTATAATCTTTAATTATGAAAATTATAGAGTACTAAATAGTTAGTGCGAGAAATAATATTATTTACTTGAAAATAGAATAACTTAATTTAACATGCGTATATATCGATTTAAACAAAAGAAAACTGCTTGAACAAAAGTGGATATATAGTAAAACCTTACTCAAATTTTAATATTGAGGATTTGGCAACTTTTGCACTTTTCGCATGAATAAATCAATTATGTGATTTTTGTTTAAATTATATAGCTGTCTATTTCTAACTCGAATAACCTTTTCTTCTTTCTCATCTTTTGACAAATTCTGTGAATTTCCTAAGCATTCATTTTTCATTACTTTCTAATGTTTTGACTTTAGGAATTGGTGCATGTTTTAAAATCATTTATTTATTGCGTTATGTAACTTCAAATCCTTATCATTGTTAGTTTCTGATAATATTCCTTGTGCTGATTTTTCCTCAAATATCCTTTACTTATTTTCTAGTTTTCTCTTATTTCATTGGAACATGACACAAACGTTTTTATGTGTATAGTTCAAAGGAAGGTAATATTTCAAGCATAGAATCAAGCAAAATGTTCTATATTAAACCCCGAATTCTTCTAAAGTTCACTTTCAACCTGTGAACTCTAAAACCGTCTGAGTTACAACCTTGAACTATTGAAACCGTTCACTTTACAACCTCATGTGGGTTTTCAAGTGGCGGCTGATGTGGATCACACCATCAAGCAATCAATTCACGCTGTCATGTTGACTGGATCAGCAGGGACATTGAGTTCTCATCACTATCTCATGCCTTATGTCTCACTCGGTTCCCTCTATTTACTGATTAGTGAGATTAGTGATGTAGTGAAGACGTTTTATTCAACTCAGCCAAAAACCACTTGTGAATCCACCCAAGGTTGTAAAGCGGATGATTTTGGTACATTTAGGATGCAATCAAATGATTTAGAGCTCTGGGCTGAAGTGAACATTTTTGCAAAGTAGATTAATTCCTGTACCTGTGGCGATATTTGACTTATTAATTTCTCTAGAGGGTCAATACTCTAGTTACTAATAGTATTTTTGTTAACTTTCTGTAGTGCCGCACAATCTCGGTGTTGTTATTACTATATGGGCACCAATTGTTTTGGTATGTAATAACAGCTACGGAAGTTCTAACATAAAAATTAACTAATGGAAATTCTTATGCTATTCTTTTTGTCATACTAACTACCCCCTCGTCTTGTAGGTGTACTTTATGGACACACAAATATGGTATGCTATTTTCTCCACTGTCTTTGGGGGCGTTTCAGGTGCCCTCAGTCATGTCGGTGAGGTCAGTCATCCTTTCCTCTGTCCTTTATCGTTCCCCTGTGTTTGGGGCCCCTTTTACGGGATGCATGCGTGTATGCTAAACTCTGGTGGTTTCATTCTGAATGGAACTAGCGGATGGCCTGCTGCTCTTAAACGAGTGTTCATTTGTAAGAAACATTAGTTATCAGATCTTACCTTTTGCTTTTGATGCAGATACGTACCCTAGGCATGTTGAGAGTCAGATTCAAATCAATGCCAGATGCTTTCAGGAAATGTCGCGTGGCAGCACATAAAGAGGTTTTGTACTCGCAAATGTTTTAGTTTCTTTTGAGTTTTTTGTAATCATCGTTGGCCCATGTGTCCATTTCGAAAAAGCGTGCAAATGTGTTATTTCTTTGCTCAAAATACTCGGAAGTTAACCCATGCTTGCTAAAGACATGTGGTTTTGACCGACCTTGATATCTACTTTCCAGCAAGCACTTGATGTGAGGAGCTTCTTTTGTGTTTGGAATTCATTCATCAATTCCTTACGAGAGGAAGACTTCATTAGTGATAGGTTCGCACTGTGAACTTTCTTATATACTAATATAATATGCCATTCACCTCCTAAACCTTTATGACTTTATTTCTCAGAGAGAAGGACATGTTGATGGCTCCATCATCTTCAAGTAATTTACCTGTTGTTCCGTGGCCTCCTTTCCTCCTTGCTAGCAAGGTGGGTAATAGGCATATGTGCACAGATAGATAATCGAAGGCTTTTTGTTGCTTTTGCAGAGATGCTCATGTACTTTTGAATATACCAGGTACCAACAGCTCTCCATATGGCCATGACTTCCAAAGAGGGGGATGACCATGAGCTGATTGAAAAAATCAAACTAGACAAGGACAGATACAATGCAGTTATAGAATGCTACGAATCCTTGAAAATAATACTTGTTTGTCTTCTGCTAGACTATAATGATAAAAGGTAAGAACAATACTCGTTTATTTCATTTCGAATTCGAGTTTGACATGGGTTAATCCGTTTTATTCTTCAAATATTCAGAATTGTCGATGATATCGATAAAATAGTGCGAAATAGTATGCAAAATAACACACTTTTGGAGGACTTCAAGATGGCAGAGATCGGTAAAGTCAGCAACACATTGGTAAAATTATTACAGCTATTGGTAAACACTAAACACACTATTGTTGATTGATCAATTATTTTTTCAGCACAAAACTCATTTACTTTTAGTTCTTTCTGCATAAAATGTAGGTTGTTCTAAGTACTAGTATCTAATATTTGCAGAAGAGCGAACCTACTGATGATACTACAGAGAGAAAAATCGTTAATGCATTGCAAGATTTTATGGAAATTGCTACACGAGATTTTATGAAAGATGGTCACGGGTAATAACTATTTTGTGCTAGCATTGTAAGAAAATTTGCTATATTTGAATTATAATGTGTAAACTTGTCTGGACAACTGCATCAGCATTTTGAAAGATGAGAATGAGAGAAAGCAGAGTTTCACGAATCTAAATATGGACGTGATAAAGGATGCATTTTGGAGGGAGCAGGTTGCAATCATTACTGGTTTATTTTGTTATAGTGTTAATGCTAATTTTTTGTACTGAACAACCTGTTTTGGTCTCAGTTTGTCCGGCTGCATTTATTGTTGACTATGAAGGATTCTGCAATGGATGTACCTACAAATTTGGATGCTCGACGTAGGATCACCTTCTTCGCAAACTCACTTTTTATGAAAATGCCGAGAGCACCTCAAGTGCATGATATGATATCCTTTAGGTGTGTATTTTATCTTCTATGGTACTGTTATTTCGAAAGTATGATGATGTATGCACAGTTTATTAAACCATATGGTTGTTGTACTTTTAATTATTGATTTGTGGGGGGGGGGGGGGGGGGGGGCGGGGGCTTAGGCTATATCCCACCCTAAGGGATGTCTCACAGACAGTCAATGAGGCATCTTTCCAATAATGAAGCTATAGGGTTGCATGCAGTTGAAAAGGCAGCAAACACCATGAACCTGCAGTTTACTGCAATCAAGTACTAGTTACAGTAGTAATTGGTCTATTATGAAACCTCTTTTTAATAGTCCTTTGAGTATTAGATTGCATCATAGTAAATTGCATTCACAAGTTGATGTTTCCATTTGATTCTTTACATCTGGCACAAACTCTTCCACATAGCTCTGAGAAATATTATTCCTTTTATGAATTTACTGTCTTCAACATTCATTTTGAAGCTCATCACATTCTAACAAGATTCATTGTGCAGTGTTTTGACTCCATATTACAATGAGGAAGTACTTTACTCGTCTCATGAACTAAATAGAAAGAATGAAGACGGTATCTCGATTTTGTTTTATCTACAAAAGATTTATCCAGGTGAGTTGCCAATTCTATTTTATGTTTCTTAAACAAAATGTATCAGTTTTTAACTCATAGTAAAATTTAATGATGCTTGTCACTTTCTAGATGAATGGAAGAACTTTCTAGAACGCATTGGAGTTGATCCAGATAACGAAGAGGAAGTAAAGGGATGCATGGATGATATCCGTATATGGGCGTCTTACCGGGGTCAAACACTTGCCAGAACTGGTAACATGAAGATTATATCTCTTAAAAGCTGACATTTTTTTCTGTATTTCTGCTTATCTTATTGTTTGCATCTTGAATTATCTAGTGAGAGGGATGATGTACTATAGACGAGCTCTTGAAGTGCAATGCTATGAGGATATGAAAAGTGAACAAGGTTAGCCACATAGGGTTTTGAACACTGGTCCTGCACCTCATTTTATGTGAACACACCTGAGAAAATACAGCCTTGGTCATGTGCTGACTAATGTGTTATTTGGTTATACTTTAGCAGATTTGGGTGGAGACGAATCTGCAAGGTCCAAGGCCATTGCTGATGTCAAATTCACTTATGTTGTTGCTTGTCAACTCTATGGCATGCATAAGGCATCCAAGGATTCCCGGGAAAGGGGTCTGTATGAGAACATCTTAAATCTGATGCTAACGTAATTCACTTACCCTCCTTTATTTTATGAAATATATTTTCCGTGGCTCCCTTGAGTTTCATATACAAATTGTACAGGTATCCAGCTTTGCGTATTGCTTACATTGATGAGAAGGAAGTGCCACTACCAAATGGTAAAATGGAGAAACATTATTACTCTGTTCTTGTGAAAGGTGACGATGAGGTACTGAATTTACATTTCATGAACTGAAATGCCTACTTTTTTCTGTGACGTTTTTATTATCGATGGTTAGGGTTTATTTTCACCTTTGACTTCATATTGTATATCCTACTTACTAGTTGGTAATATTTACAACATAATTTGGAAGAATATAAATAACTATAGTCTCACTATTTATGCGTCAACATTTCAGGAAAGTAACAGCATATTGATTATCTACTCTACTCCGTTGATTCAATATGTGCTTATCTAATATTTTGCATGCAAAGAATATTAGATCATAAACAATTATATAGCTTGATCTTTGCTATGAGTTTGGTCAGGGGCTGGACTGACTACTGATGCGTGACCACCTAATATTTAACCTGTTTATAGGAAATTTACCGGGTAAAGCTGCCTGGTAAACCAACAGAAGTTGGAGAGGGGAAGCCTAATAATCAAAATCATGCCATAATCTTCACTAGAGGAGAGGCACTTCAAGCAATTGACATGAACCAGGTAAATGATCTGTACTTTTTTAGTATTAAGTCTAGTTTATCAGTATATATTACATTTTGTGCTGTCTAGGATAACTATCTTGAAGAATCATTTAAAATGAGAAATTTGTTGGAAGAGTTCCTTATTAAACATGGAAAGTCCAAGCCAACAATATTGGGTGTTCGCGAGCATATCTTCACAGGAAGGTTAGTTTTTCTGTTGGCTACTAATCGTCTCTTAAATTTGCTATATCTTTCTTATGCGTAACTATCAGCACACTAAATTTAACATTCTCACTTCACATGCAGTGTTTCATCACTTGCCTGGTTTATGTCCAACCAAGAGACCAGTTTTGTTACTATCGGCCAACGTGTTCTTGCAAACCCTCTTAAGTATGTTTCTTTCCAATTTTAAAATTCAGTTGACCGTTTCATTTTGTATAGCTTATAAAATGTAGTCATGGTTCAACCACCCAAGTATTGATGGATATCTGTAGTTTCTCTCCACTGTTTTTTCACCCGAGCGTTCTTGCTCTTCCACTCAGACACTGCCAAGCAAAACAAACATATATTGGTTAGTTAAACAAGGAGCTATTAGTTTGCTAATAAACAGTCAAGATTTACTGTGATATTTCCATAAATTAAAGATTTCTGTGAAATTTACTAGTTAAGGCTTCAAGAAATTTCACCTGAAACAACAAAATATTGAACTCCTACCAAAGACTGCAGGGTTTAATCAGCACAGAAATCTTCCATTTATGCATGGGTAGCTTTAACAACTAGATTACTGAAAAAGGCTTTCGCCCCGCTTTATATATAAAGCAACGACCCTCATACAACCGAACCATACAACACAGCACCCAAACACACACACACACACACACACACACAAAGCAAGATACAAAGGTGCCGGAGATCAGCTAAGCCAACTCGAAGCGGACAACGGATGTACAACAAGCATCACTACGAAGATGACGGAGCCCTCCACCGAGAACAAGCCACGGTGAAGAACATAGCTGACCGCCGACGAACCGCAAGCTCCAAGGTAGTGCCTTCAGGAAGGGCACGGCACCGGAGCGCCGACACCACCCGATCCGAAGATCAAGATTTTCATCCGGAGCACCACAGAGAATCAGGAGAGACCGCGACGGAGCCTACAGGAAGGGAACGACGCCTGCGGACGCCGCCACCGTCGGTCTGACCGCAGTCAGACAAGGCTTTCACCCCGGTATACCTCTCCATCTCCGATCACCACGGGTCGCCGAGCCCGAGCCACCCCGCCGCCCACGCGACCAAGGTCGCCAGTCCGCACCCGAGCTACGAGCTCTGCTCACGAACGCCGCAGCTCCCACCGCAGAGCCGCCGCCCTGCCACCCAAAGGAACGAATCACCACCACCAGCTGACCCCTGCCATCGTTGGAGCCGCCAACGCCTCGACAGATGAAGCCGGAGGCAACCAGGCCAGGGAAAAGAGGAGGGGGCGGAGCGGTGCGAGACCTCGACTGGCACACCCCCGTGCCGGTGACGGGTGGGCAGACCAGCCAGCCTCCTCACGTTACCCCCTGCAACGCCCCACCACGGTCTCCAGGTCAGATCAGCGAGGAGCCCGCTGGACATCCGGCCGACGACGAGGACGCGCGGACGGTCAGATCCGTCCCAGAGACGACCACGGGAGGTGCCATGCCGGGCCTTGCACACCGGCCACTGGCAGCCGCGCGAGCCGCAGCAGAAGCACCGCGCCCCGCCGGCGAGAGGCCTGTGCCGTCCAAGGCCGCCGAGCCACAGATCTTAACAACTAGATTATATGCACAGTATTTGATGATGGCTAAGCATATCCTGCTCAGCTATATGACAAGCAAATTTGTAATTGTATCAGCATAATCTGGTCGACATAGATTCCTCAGTAAACTTGAGAATACCATTAACTTCTTAGCTGTTAACCAAAGTTTAAAGTGAAAATCTAAGCTGCAGCGTGCACACCGACGTCGTCCCGTGCGGCGGCATGGGGACACGCGCGCTCTGCATCGCACGGCCAGGAAGAGACATCATGCATAGAGAGGGGCCCACAGGTGGACGTAGTCATACTGATTTTTCCTATGAGATTCCCAGTCTGACACAAGCCTATAGGGTACATGGAACTGCTTCTAGCAATCACGTAGTAGGGGGGTGCAGGACACTGCAGGCTACAGGCAGCCTTTTCTGCTCATCTCACAGAGAAGCTTGATCTGCTGCATTACACAAATATACTCCGAAGGTTTTGCAACATCTCACTCTTCCTTGTTTAGTCACTGAAACCCAACTTTGAGTAGCTAACCCAAAAGACTTAATAATTAACCTGTAACCTATTTTTTATCTCATAGATTTAACCTGGGAACTGCACATTTTTTTCCGCTAAACCCGACAACTATAATTATTTTTATTAAAGTCCGGCAACCACACCCGCCTAAACCTGCCGAGTACATCTGTTTAAGCGTGGCAACCATGTGTATATATCTTGGTAATTGCACCCGCTTAAACTTGGCAACTACACCTGCTAAAACATGGCGAGTGGCACAATATAAACTGTTAATATGACAAGTGAGCATAGTAAATCCGACAAGTATAATGGATATAATGGCAAATGGCACGGTTAAAGTGTAAATATGGAAAGTAAGCACAATAAATCCGACAAGTATAATGGCAAGTGGCACGGTTAAAGTGTAAATGTGGAAAGTAAGCACAATAAATCCAACAAGTATAATGGCAAGTGGCATGGTTAAACTGTTAATATGGCAAGTAAGTACAAGAAATCCGACAATAAGTATAATGGCAAGTGGCACAATTAAACTGTAATATGGCAAGTAAGCACAATAAATCCGACAAGTAAGTATAATGGCAAATGGCACGGTTAAACTGTAATATGGCAAGTAAGTACAAAACTCCGACAAGTATAATATCCTGAAAAGTACCGACAAAAAAAGTTGTTGAAACAATGCCAACATAGGACTTAGTTTCCACCGAAAAGCCAGTAATTGAAACTGATCATCATTCATATCAACGGTTTGAGAGATAAAGTGTTACACTTACCAATCTTTTGTAAAAGTAGATAAGTACATAGATAATCAAATAATGGCAGGCTGCTCTTAGCATAGGGTAGTACTAGTAGCAACTTTGTTTTGAGGGGGAAAAATCCTGCTGAATTACATGCATGTGGTGCCAACATTTTAGCGTGGGGAAAGATGAAAGCGATGGGAGAAGAGAGGACATTGGCTCGCATGTGGGGAAGGGGTGAAAGCAATGGTCATGCATGCCACGGCCTAGTAGTAGTAGGGGTGATGCCCACCGGAGGACATGTTTTTTTAAGGGAACCGGGGGACATGGGTACAGGCCTTTTTTGCGTCAGATAACTGACTCTTTATCACATACGCGCGCGCCACAGAGACATGACTAGCTGTCCCGTACTAAATCCACAATTAAAAGGGGTGGTTAGCAGGGCCGCTGCACGGGAAGCCCTACGTGCGGCACCACAACTTAGTCAAGTCCAGTGAATTAATGGCTGACAGTCAGCATCACCATTACTGTTAAGAGTTGAGAAGCACGAGTAAGTTCACATTTGAGCTAGTCATTTATATATCTTGCACAACGAATCTTAAGAGGAAATTACATCCGGCTGATGTGCTCTTCAAAGCTGTTGCAGATTGCCACATATATTTTTGAAGTGGTAATCATATGTTGTTTCAAATGTATGTCATGCAGGGCTAAGGAAAAGCTGGAACTACCATGTCCCTGCTGTTTTTTTTGGAAGAGGGGGGGGGGGGGGGGGAGTTAGATCGATTACCTATTTGGCTGTTTTTCTTTAGAACGAAGACGCGAGACACGTACCTATTTGGCTATTCATACCGAAGTTTGAAGCTCCTCACAGGTTCCAACTGATTGGCAGTACCATGGGTAAATTAGGGAAACTGCTAGACAACCGACTCGTTTCAAACCAGCGAGGTCCAGTCAATTTTCTTTCTCGAATACACACGAGTGTGTGTATCATTCATTAAAGGAGGGGGAAGACTCCCCAAAACAACACAGTTTTACAAATAATTTACATGTGGATTTACATCCAACACCACCTCATTTACCTAAACGAACTACTCCTGATCTACCCACGTTGAGCCATCCACCTCAAACCCCTCTACCTCACCTTTGATTAGTCCTGCCTTCACCCATAATCTTCCTTCCTTCTCGATTCGTTGAGTAGTCTGTGCTATTGACGGAGCCACCCCATTGAAGACGATGTCCTTCCGATGCTTCCATAACATCCACATACCAAGGAGGCACTTGGCGCGTGTAGACCTCCGATGCACCCTGCTTTGGTCTTGCCTGATGCGAGGTCCAGTAAATAGCGTTTCTAATCTCGTAAGCTCTGCTAGATACAGTCGCTAAATGGGACTTGTGGGTCTAAGTGGTAACTGGGCAGTTCCATAAGTAAATATAGGAAATATAACGAGTAATAGATAGGACCAGAGTGATTTAGGTGCACCTTTCTTTTGGAGATCATTGTGCCATGGACATTGTATACTTATTAAATTTCAACTTGTGATGCAGGGTACGATTCCACTATGGTCACCCTGATGTTTTCGATAGAATCTTTCACATCACAAGGGGTGGCATAAGCAAGGCCTCAAAGGTTATTAACCTCAGCGAGGACATCTTTGCAGGTACCATATCCAGAGAATATGCATTATGCAGTTTTTCTTCCTATTCCAATAAGCTAATAATTTTTCTGATATATTTAAGGGTTCAATTCAACCCTGCGACAAGGAAATGTTACCCATCATGAATACATACAGTTGGGTAAAGGACGTGATGTTGGAATGAACCAAATATCCAACTTTGAGGCCAAGGTGGCAAATGGAAATGGTGAACAAACTCTATGTCGTGATGTTCATCGACTAGGACACAGATTCGATTTCTACAGGATGTTGTCTATGTACTTCACCACAGTTGGCTTCTACTTCAATAGCATGGTATGAATCTCATGCTTTCACATATCAACTTTATATGCACTTCCAGGAGGTAAAAAATCAGATTAATTTACTTTGTGAGTATATAACAGCAGACCAGATATAGACTCTTCTGTTTTGATTCCTCAGCGATCATACTTGCAAATAGTCTTGTTGCTGAAATCAGTAGCTACCGTTGTTACTTGTTTTATAACGATTGATATCAATATTTTGACTTGAGCTTATGTTGATGCACATAAGACCATGTTGCATCATGCAAGCATGTTTTCTTATCTCTGCATTTTATTTGTTTGAGATGATTTGTACAAAGCTCTCTCACCTCATATGGATTGATGTTTCTATTTTTTCAAGCAATGGCCAACATATAGAAAGTATGATGTGTTCCGTTCAAATTACATAATAAGACACATAAATCATTGTGAGTTTTGTGGCTTTAATTTTCAGGTGGCCGTTCTTACGGTGTATGTATTTTTATATGGGCGGTTATATCTTGTTTTGAGTGGCTTAGAAAAGTCGATTCTCCAAGATCCACGGATTAAAAACATCAAACCCTTTGCAAATGCACTTGCCACCCAATCGGTATTCCAACTTGGGACGTTGCTCATCCTCCCGATGATAATGGAGGTCGGCTTGGAGAAAGGGTTTGGTAAAGCCCTGGCTGAGTTTATAATCATGCAACTTCAGTTAGCTCCTATGTTCTTCACTTTTCATCTCGGGACAAAGACTCACTACTATGGAAGGACTATACTTCATGGTGGTGCAAAATATAGAGGAACAGGCCGGGGTTTTGTTGTACGCCATGCGAAGTTTGCTGAGAATTACAGAATGTACTCACGGAGCCACTTTGTGAAAGCATTGGAGCTGCTCATCCTCTTGGTTGTTTATCTAGCATACGGGAGTTCTTACAGGAGCTCAAGTTTGTATGTATACGTCACAATTTCGATGTGGTTCCTTGTTTTCTGCTGGCTGTTTGCGCCTTTTATCTTCAACCCATCATGCTTCGAGTGGCACAAGACGGTTGATGACTGGACTGATTGGTGGAAGTGGATGAACAATAGGGGTGGTATTGGGCTGGCACCTGAGCAAAGTTGGGAGGCTTGGTGGGTGAGTGAACATGAGCACCTGAAGAATGGAACAGTACGTAGCTTGCTCTTGGAGCTGGTTCTGTCGCTGCGCCTCCTGATCTACCAATATGGTATTGTGTACCACTTGCACATAGTGCACGAGAACAAAAGCTTCATGGTACTCATCCTGTTTAAATCTCCTTATCCTCTAGAAACATTTCATACATTTCAGGTAGAATAATAATGCTGCTTTGTTTGTTCCACCCAGATATATGCACTATCGTGGCTGGTTATTGGCATCGTTCTTGTTTCGCTAAAGGTAACAATAGATATGCTTGTGTATTGCATCCATATATATTCCCATGCATGTTATGGTACATTTGCTTAGGTAGACTCGTGTGTTCCAGGTTGTTTCACTGGGGAGAGAGAAGTTTGTTACCAAGTTTCAGCTTGTGTTCCGTATACTCAAGGGCATTGTGTTTCTTGTCCTCATCGGCTTGATGGTGGTCATATTTGTTGGTTTTGATCTCGCTGTGTCAGACGTTGGCGCCAGTGTCTTGGCCTTCATCCCAACTGGCTGGTTTATTCTTTTGGTGAGTGATTTCTTTCTTTTACACAATTATTACTAGCTCTTTTCCCCTTTTGTCATGAAAAGAAGACGGCACGTTTTGGCCAAGATGGCAAAGCAATGTTAACAGTTCTTATATAAGTTTATACTACTGTAACATAATTAATATCCCCTTGTGTTGTAGATGGCACAAGTGTGTGGACCGCTGTTTCGGAGGTTAGTGATTGAGCCACTTGGCGTGCTGTGTTGCTCCTGTTGCCGCGGTGGAGCATGCCGAGGGCCTTGCTGCGCCAAGTTGAGGCAGAGGAGTGGGGCTGTGCTCCGTAAGATAGGGCCATGGGACTCCATCCAAGAGATGGCAAGGATGTACGAGTATACCATGGGGATCCTCATCTTCCTGCCCATCGCCGTCCTCTCGTGGTTCCCCTTCATGTCCGAGTTCCAGACGCGTCTGCTCTTCAACCAAGCCTTCAGCCGGGGCCTGCAGATCTCGAGGATCCTCGCTGGGCAGGACGGGAGGGGTACCATTACCAAGCGTGAATGACCTTTGCTTGCTTGCAAACCACCCTGCGCTGTCTGTAGCATGCATGTTCACGGCGTTTAATTATATTGTATTGTTGATTTGGAAGGATGTACTGGGGCAAAATCGGATTTGTTCTCACCGTTGAACCAAAACTAAAATAAAGCTACATATGTGGATTTCCACACCTTTTCTTGGAGTTTACAATTAATCATCTAATATCTCCCACTTACTATGGAGATGGTGCACTTTTCCTATATAACTAGTAATGCGTTGCAAACTTGCAATGGAGAACAAAATCACATGCCCCTTTATCCAATAAGAATGTGCGTCATGATTTATATTCCTTCCCGGCCCTGCCTATGATGGCCGTGGTGTCCACTTGATCATAACGCGTCTCAACGTGCTCACTCATAAGGGAATGATCTTGACCATCGCATTGCATAATGCACAGGCTTCGTTACAGAGCAAACACCAACTGCCATGAATTATTGTCCTTTTTTGCCGAAAAAGCTTTCGCCCCGCTTTATATATAAAGCAAAGATCATCAACAACCCGGTACAAACGCACGTCAACACAACCTACACACCCAAGGCAGGGTACAAAGATGCTGAACACAGCGACACCACCCCTACCACTACAAGAGCAACCGGAGATCTCGGCCGTGAACACGCCACCGCCAAGAGGTGAAGCCGCATATGGCGAACCGTGTGCTCCAAGGCGGCGCCTTCAGGAAGGGAACGACACCGGAGCGCCGCCACCACCCGACACGAGGGTCAGGGTTTCCCCTGGAGCAACACGACGGGCAATGAAGGCCGCGACGACGCCTTCAAGAAGGGAATGATTCGCCGCCGCCGGTCCGTCCGAAGATAGAGCGGGTTTTCACCCCGGCCGACAATCACCACCACCGAACGCCACACCCCGGCAACCATGCCGCCCACACGGCCATGGTCACTAGGCAGCACCAAGCCACGGGCTCTGCCCATGAGCACCGTGCTCCCACCACCAGGGCGGCCGCCCTGGCATCCAAGACCTTGACACCACCTCACCCGAGACCAGCCGCTACTCCAACCAAAGAGACGAGTGGAAAGGCCCCGTCTTTCGCACCCCTGGGCGACCCCCAGCGCCGAGACCCAAGAGGCCGGCCAAAACTGGCCTCCATCGTCCTGTCCTGCTGCACCGGGCGCGAGACTGGCTCAGTCCTGCTGCCGGGCGCGAGACGAGCTCGGTCCTGCTGCCGGGCGCGAGACGAGATCAGTCCCGCAGCACCGGGCGCGAGACAGGCGATGGACCGCAGCTGGGAGAGGGCCAGCCCTTTGACGAAGGTAGCGTCCGAACGCCGAGGAGAGGAATCGAAGGCCAAAACAGGCCGCTTCCCGACGGGCCGCCGCCGTGAAACGACCCAAACCACCGCGATGAGCCACCACCACGCCGTGGCAGCCCACATCCATGCCAGGACCCCGAGGGGCAGCCCCGAGCCGCCCTGCAGCCCGCCCCCGCGCCGCCGAGGCTGCAGCCCGCCCCCGCGCCGCCCGTTTGCGCCAGATCCCAAACCGGGAGCCGCTGCCACCACGAGCACGCCAACCACCGCGCAGCCTGCGCCCCAGCCCCGCCGCCACCTCCTGCACCGCGCCGGAGCAGACCGGAGTCAGGTCCGGCCGGACCTGACCAAGGACACCCCACCGCGACCAACGTAAGAGATCCCACCTCCCGCGCCGCCTGGATCCCGCGAACAAAGGACCGTCGCCAGCACCAGCGCGCTCCACCGCCCCCGTGCAGCCCTCCGCACCACCAGGAGACGCCCAGCACCGCCGCCAGTCGCCGCCACAGCGCCGCCGCGCCGTCCCGCACCACAACGCGCCCCGGCCCGCTTGGATCTGCCTGCGGCAACCCCACCACGCGAGGGGGAGAAATCGCCCCGCCGCCGCCTAGGCCGGCCGGGCTTTGCCCGCCGGCGCGAGCAAGCGGCGGCGAGGAGGGAGGAGGAGAAGGAGGGCTGCTGGTGGGGGGTGGCTAGGGTTCCTCCCCTGCCGCCCGCGGGAGCGACAGAGGGAGGAGCGGGGTCCTTTCCGGTGGAACTTGATGGTATTCACCTTGAGATTTTCCCCACCTGAATATATTATCACTTTTTTTTGCGGGAAATATATTATCACTTAGCCACATTGTTTTACATTACCAGGGGGCCTCAAATCTAGACGAGAGGTAACATAGTTGTTAGACTTGGCCGCGTCCTTTGATGCGGTGTTCTTGAACATGAAGATCCAGAGAGAAAATCTAGTACACTTTCATCACGGAAGAGCAGAGCATTGCTGGAGTCCCAAATTTCCACATGATGTTGAGCGCCACATGTCGTGCGTACGACGATCTATGGGACTAACAAAAGCCCCTTTGCGGTTCGACCGGGGAGATCGGCAAGCACAAAGAGCAGGGCTAGCAGAACACACGAAGTTTACCCAGATTCAGGCTGCTGTGAAGCGTAAAACCCTACTCCTGCTTTAGTATATTGGATGTGTGAGCGCAAGTACAAGGGAGCGCAATCCCGGCAAGGTTGCGCGGGAAGTGCAGCTACGCGCGTGTTTGTGCAAAGTGTCGACCTTTGTCAAGGTAGCCATGGGCCTTCTTTTATAGGGAAAGGGGTCACGACAGCGGCAAAAATGATAAATATACACTGTAAATAGTGGCTACAGTGTCTCACACCTAACTCTGACGGGTTAGGACAAAGGCATTAAATGCGCCATGAGTTGTCTCGTGGATTGAGCTCCCCGGCAAGGATCGCCTCTCCTTCTGTGCAGTTCGCCCATCTACCTCTTATTATCTTGACACAATTCTGGGACGGGTGTCATTAAAGTCATGTCTTCGGCGACGAGCTGACACGTGCCCATACAAGATTCACCTAACTACCTGCCCGCTCGACACCTATACGACAAGTGACAACCTAATCGATGAGGTGGAGTGGTGGCAAGGTAGTGGGATTCTTGCCGGGCTCAGAGCTTGCCGGGTCTTCGCTTGCTTGCCTGCGACCATAGCCTTGATCTTATGTACTCTTCTATAGTACTTCTCGGTCACCTGACTGAGGAATCTTCTTTGTATCTTGTCAACTAATCTTGATCTTGTCTTCAGTTGCCCTCCGGCAAACCTTGTCATCAAGAAGGCTGCCACTGTCTGTGCACAAGTCTGGGGTATTGAAGCACCTAAACTTTAGTACACCGACAGGAGCCCCCGGGCCTGGGCCACACGCGCATGCGAGGCGTCGTTTGGCTAGGCCCAAATAGTGCACAAGCACATGTGTCGGAGATTAACTGCCATAATTTTCTATCTAACCATGCCCCCACGACGCACATTAAATGCACGACGTGGGATAAGTGAGGCGAAACGGTCACACTGGTAGTGCGCCAGCAAAAGCGCACCCACATCGGACGAAACAGTAAAGAGCCAACCCCCGCGCCTTCCCCATAAAAAAGAATCTATGGAGGGCGTTGCTCATTTACCTCCTCTGCTTCCAATCTAGCAGTCATTTTCTTCCTCCTTGCACCCAAAACGAAGCACTCTTCATCCATCCGCCATCTTCGCGCTCCTGCTCATCCTCAACTCCACTTCAGCACCGCCATGGCGCCCAAAGTAAGCAAGGACAAGGCGGAGAAGGTCGTTAACCTAGAGGCCGGGCCGAGGAAAAAGGCCTTGGCGGAAGCCAGGAAGAGCAACGTCGTCTTCCATCCTTCGCTCAACAAGCACGACTTGGTCGAACGGTACGCACTTATGTGGGGGAGAAAGAGAACGACTCATCCTGCTCCTTGCATTTTCCCTGGATCTGCCAAGGGCAATGCCAATAGATTACCTTTCTTTGTTGCTTATTACTATTGCGGGCTCTGGCCCCCTTTCTCTGATTTCTTCAATGACATCATGTACACCTTCGGGTTCCATCTTCTTGATTTCACGCCGAATGCTGTCACTTGCATGTTGGTTTTTGCTCATCTTTGTGAGAACTTCGTCGGAATCCCTCCAACACAGCCCTCTTTCGCCATTATTTCTACCCCTGCATCGAGACAGTAGATGCCCTCTCTGGTTCTGTCATTTGGATCCCAAGGGGCTGGAACAAGGACATCTATCCAGGTGGGAATCTGCACAAGAAGTGGGAAGATTGGTGGGGCGAATGGTGCTGGATTGAGGAAAAGGATTTTCCGCCATTTTGCTTGCCTCGTCGAGTGAGGCCATCCCACCGAGACGAATGGAGCGACTTCAACCCTTAGGACAGCAAGCTCACAGTCGCCATCATGAGGATCACTCGTCTTCGGGATGACGGGCTCACTATTGAGATGGTGGGCGCCAATTTCCTCCATCGCCAAACGCTCCTCTACAGAACAAAGGGAGGCTGACGTGGGAATATAAAAATGTTGCTAACATCATGAGGCCGCGCCCTGGACCGAACAACAACCTGACGATCATGTAGCATACAACTCTCCGCCGCCATGCTCTGTTCAGACCTGACTGCAAGACCGAGCTGCCGGCAAAGATTATCCCTCTCGACAACAATTCTGCCCTCTCTGCCCTCAGGGCCATGATGCCGGACTGCAATGCTCACAGTGTTGTTGGGTGTTGGGGATATAATTCCGAGGTATGACCCACCCAGGAGGGGCCGGGTTATACTGTTGGTGATTCAGTATGAAGGAGTCCAAGGAGGCTCAAGACGTGAAGACGACGGCTCATGGGAATAGGCCTAGAGAAGGCCCAGAACAGGGGCTTATGAACCGCCATACGATGACTTGTCCTGTAAGGCAATGATTAGTTACAACCCGAACCAGTCACGGTGTGTGAGCTGGCCGGGACTCTGTAAGCCGTCTGGTCCCAACCTGTGTATATAAAGGTGAGACCCGACGGCGGGTTAACTCAAGAAACAATCATTGAGAACTAGGTCAAGCATATTCGCTCCCTGGTAATCGAAACCCAAGCAATACAGTTAAAAGCAGGAGTAGGCTTTTACCTCATTGAGAGGGGCCAAACCTGGGTAAACTCTCTGTGTCCTTTGTCCCGTTCAACCCCTTTAAGCTAACCTAGTTGCGATGGCTCCACACCTAAGTCCTTTTTGCTAGGGCATCTGTCGTGACTAATCCACGACAGTTGGCGCCCACCGTGGGGCCAGAGCACGGTGGTTTCGAGTTCTTGAATGGTAACTTCTCAGGGATCAAAGGATACGCCATGGGCCGGATGACCAAGAGTCGTCGCGGCAAAATCTACATCGACGACGCAGGCTAGGGCCCCGAGGCCGATTCAATCGAATGCGAGTACTGGGTCTCCTTCGGCGGAATCCACATTTTCATCGGCAAGATCGGCGAGTCGGAGCTTGATCCGGACACCTGCACCGACATCATTGAGACGGCTCGGCGCGCGTGACCCGCCAAGGTTCAAGCCGCCGTGAAGCACACTTTTGTTGGTTTTATTCATGGAACGGATCTTGAGGAAGGATCTGTATCCGGTGGAGAGACAACCATCTACTCTAATGATGAGTCCTCAACCGGTGAGACTAGTTCAATGTATCAACTGCAAGACGGCGGGCTTGGGGGCTATGCCGATGGCGACAGTATTCCGAACCCCTATGAGCCGCCGAAAAGAGTTGCGATCTTCATGGCCGGCATGCAACCGGTGCTGAATTCATCAACTGCGGTGGCTATGACTTCTGGTTCAACGGCTGCGACAACAGCCAGGGCAAGCGGCCCAGTGCGCCCGCTGGCTCAGGTTTTATCTGAGCTCTTGGACGCGTTGGCAACATTATTGGCTGCAGAGGTAACCCCGCCGACTCAAGCACATCATAAGGTGGACATCGCGAAACTACGAGATGAGATAGCTCAGGCCAAGGAGGAGCTTAATGCTGAGAATGCTAGGATGGCGACAGAGCGAGTCGCCTTGGACGCAGAATCGCAACAGATTCAAGCAGAGGCTTTTCAGTTAAGCTTGGATCAGACTGCATCAAATGCTATTATTCGCAGGAGGCACCAGAGTCGTCTACCTCCGGAGTTTGATGCAAGGAATCTTTTCAATACCCCTGGGGCTGGACCAAGTAACCTGCCCGAGGTAACCCGGGCTGTCGAAGCGCCCGCGGCAGGGGCGATGGCTCAACCACGTGTTGCGGATCCGCCTCGTTTGAATTTAACCCCGCCCCAGCAAGTGTCAATACCGCCAGGTCAATTTTCTAACCCTCTGGATAACATGATTGCTGCAGCATCGCGGCTGGCGGCTCTTCTAGTGCAAGGTGAGTCTCCCATGGCGATTGAAGCCCAGAAGGCCGGGAGCTTCTTCATACGGTGATAGCTCAGCAGGCGGCTTATTCGTACAGTCGCGAGCGGATTCATTCGACTCCACGCCCCAGTTGGAGTTACAGCCGGCGTATTGAGTCACAGGCGGTTTCGAGCAGTGAGCGACACCGTAACCAGCCCCGTGGGCATGACCCGCCATGTGCTGATAACAATGCTCAGGTTTTGGTGGATCAAGCTAGGGCACGTTGAGAGGCGGTGCTAGCGGCAAAGTTGGCGGCTCATAAGCAACCTCAGCATAATCCATCGATGTCCGTAGAAGCTGGGATGACTTCTAGGACCGTGGGTGTACCGTGCCTGGTGCCCGCGTTGCGTAATGAGCGTCTGCCTAAAGATTTTAAGGGCCCTCGCAAGGTGCTCAATTACACAGCTGATCAACCTCTGGAGGAATGGATTGAGAGCTATGAGCTAGCCATGGAGATGTTAGACGTCAACGATGTTGTGTGTGCTAAATATTTCACCATGATGTTGGATGGACCGGCTCGCACCTGGTTAAAGGGACTGCCCCCTAACTCCATCAGATCATGGGCTGAATTGAAGACGTGTTTTATTCAGAATTTCAAGGACACATGCAAGCAGCCTCTGTCGATTCTTGATTTAGACACTTGTATCCAGAGGGAGGATGAGTCAACCGCCCATTGGGTGCGCCGGATCTCAGCCATTATCCACTCATCATAAAGCATCAACGCTGGCTTAGCCGTCCTAATTTTGGAGAAGAATTGTCGGTTCCTTCCCCTCAAACAGAAGTTGGGGCGACTCAAACGCCACTGCAATGACATGGGAGAGCTCATGGAATCTCTCATCAAATATGCCGACTCTGATAACACTAAAGACCCTGAGTCTGATCAGGAGAAGTCTAGCAAGGGGAAGAAGAGCGGCAATGGAAAGGGATAACAACACAATGCGGCGGGTCAGAACCAAGGCAATAACGGTAACCGCAAGCAAGCTGACGGTGGTTTAGACTTGTGGCTAATACCAACACGCAGACTAACAATCAGCGTCGTAAGGGGAAATCCTCAATGCCCTGGTTTGGCGGGCCAAAGTTCAACCTTGAGGCGATAATGAATCAGCCTTGTCCAAAGCATGGTTCTCAAAACAAACCAGCTACTCATCTATGGAAAGATTGTTTCATCATGAGGGAGTATAGAAATTCCGGCTTTTATCAGGACCATCATGGCCCGAATGGTGGGTCAGGATCCGGCTCTCACGGGCCCGGTTTTGGAAGTGGCGGCTCAAACTCTGGCTTTCAAGGCCAAGGCAATCAAGGCGATTTTAATCAGCAGCCCAGTCAAGGTAATCAGCGGTAGCAGTCCGGCTATCAGAGTAATCCAAAGCAGCTGAATAGTGGCCAATATGATGTTTTTACCACGAGTTGTGCAAGCGAGACCAGAAGATTCATAAACGAGCGGTGAGCGCGGTTGAGCCGGCAGTCCCTCGATATTTACGATGGTCAGAACATCCCATTGTATGGAGCCGTGAGGATCACCCGCCCCGGGTTGACAACCCGGGTCAGCTGGCTTTGGTGGTTGCTCCTCAGGTTGGAGGATACAAGTTCACGAAGGTGCTTATGGATGGGGGCAGCAGTATAAATATCCTTTATTATGATACTTTTCGCCGTATGAATTTGACTGACAAAGATCTTAAGCCATCTTCTACCATCTTTCATGGGGTGGTGCCTGGTAAGTTGGAATATCCGGTGGGCAAGATAGCCTTGGAAGTGGCTTTTGGCAATGAGCATGACTATAGGGCCGAAACATTGACTTTTGAGGTGGTCAAGATCAGGAGCCCTTATCACGCCTTGTTTGGACGGCCGGCTTATGCCAAATTTATGGGACGGCCTTGTTATGTTTATCTGCAGCTTAAAATGCCGGGTCCTAAGGTACCATGATGTCTACTACGCAACTTTATTCTTGTAGACTCGTGTTGGGCCTTCAGGCGCAGAGTCTTGTAGGACAGTAGCAATTTTCCCTCAAGTGGATGACGTAAGGTTTATCAATCCGTGGGAGGTGTAGGATGAAGATGGTCTCGCTCAAACGACCCTGCAACCAAATACAAGAAATCTCTTGTGTCCCCAACACACCCAATACAATGGCAAATTGTATAGGTGCACTAGTTCGACGAAGAGATGGTGATAACGGTGTAATATGGATGGTAGAAATATATTTTTATAATCTGAATAAATAAAAACAGCAAGGTAGCAAATAGTAAACAGGCACAAAAACGATATTGCAATGCTTAGAAATGAGGCCTAGGGTCCGTACTTTCGCTAGTGCAATCTCTCAACAATGCTAACATAGTTGGATCATATGATTATCCCTCAAAGTGCAGCAAAGAATCACTCCTGAGTTCCTATTAGCGGAGAACAAAAGATAGGATTTGTTTGTAGGGTACGAAGCCACCTCAAAGCTATTCTTTCCGATCAATCTATCCTAGAGTTCGTACTAGAGTAACGCAAGCTATTCTTTCCGATCGATCTAATCAAGAGTTCGTACTAAGATAACACCCAAGAATGTTCATATTCATAATACTCAATCCACACAAAGAACTACAAGGAGACCCCAAAGTTTCTACCGGAGAAAAACGTGCATCAACCCCTATGCATAGATTACCCCAATATCACCGCGGGAATCCGCGAGTTCAATGCCAAGACACATATCAAGTGAATCAATATGATACCCCATTGTCACCTCAAGTATTCATATTGCAAGACATATATCATGTGTTCTCATCTCTGAATATTCAATCCGATAATACAAAACTTCAAAGGGTAAAGACTCAATTCATCATAACAAGAGTATAACGGGGAGAAACATCATATGATCCGACTATATTAACAAAGCACATGATATAGATCACAAGAGAGAGAGAGAGAGAGATTAAACACATAGCTACTGGTACAAACCCTCAACCTCAGGGGTGGACTACTCCCTCCTCATCATGGTGGCCGCCGGGATGATGAAGATGGCCACCGGAGATAATTCCCCCCTCCGGCAGTGCCAGAACGGGGTCTAGATTGGTTTTCGGTGGCTGCAGAGCCTTGCGGTGGCGGAACTTCTGATCTAGGTTAACCCCGATGGGTTTTGGAATATTTGGTAATTGATAGTGCAAAGAACGGGTGCGGGAGGCCATCGAGGTGGGCACAACCCACCTGGGCACGACAGGGGGGCCTGGCGCGCCCTGGTGGGTTGTGCCCCCCTCGGGGCACCCCCAGGTGCAGGTCTGGCCCATTGGGCTCCTTCTGGTCCATAAAAAATCTCCGTGGTGTTTCGCGGTGTTTGGACTCCGTTTAATATTGATTTCCTGCGATGTAAAAAACAAGCAAAAAACAGCAACTGGCACTGGGCACAGGGTCAATAGGTTAGTCCCAAAAAATGATATTATGTTGCTATAAAATGATTGTAAAACATCCAAAAATGATGAAATAACATCATGGATACTTCATAAATTATAGATACGTTGAAGACGTATCAGCATCCCCAAGGTTAATTCCTACTCGTCCTCGAGTAGGTAAATGATAAAAGAAAGAATTTATGAAGTGTGAATGCTAGCAAAGTGCATAAGTTTGATCAATGACAATTTCAATCACTTTTCCTAGCATCATAACAACAATTCTTTCTCATAAAATTTCTCATGTTGTAGTGGCAACCAATTCACATGTTAAGGTTCAAACAATGGACTCTCTTGAAACTCAACAACCTATGTTCTTAGTCACCAAGCAATTGGAATTCAACTTATTCAACAGAGTTTAAGTAAGAGCTCCACATACTCAACCATTATATAGTCTTCTATGATTGCTAACACTCACCGCATACACATGAGCAAAACATTTAAACCGGACACATAGAAAGATAGGGGCTTATTGTTTTGCCTCTCAACGTATTCACCTCAAGGGTGATGTCAACAATAAGAACTCATGCTGCCCATATTCAACTGGACATATGTGCCTAGATCTTTCCTCACCACATGATGCTTGCCAAAGGAGAAAAATAAAAAGGAATAGAGAGTTGCATAAAAGTAAATACTGAAAAGTAAAAGATAGGCCCTTCGCAGAGGGAAGCAGAGGTTGCCATGCGCTTATTTGTTTGTATGCTCAATCCCTTAGTGCAAAAGAACGTCACGTTATATTGCCCCTTGTGATGGAAACCTTTATTATGCAGTCTGTCGCTTTTATTGGTTTACCATCACAAGTTCGTACAACGCTCAATTTTCTTTTACACTAAATGATCTTACATTTTTAGAAGCAATTTTTATTGCCTTATTGCACCGATGACAACTTACTTGAAGAATATTATTCAATCCTTAGGTAGGTATGGTGGACTCTTGAAAATAAGATTTGGGTTTAAGGATTTTTGGATGCACAAGTAGTATCTCTACTTGGTGCGGAATTTTTGGCTAGCAAAGATGGGGGCAAGCACCACATGTTGAAGGATCTATGAAAATATAACTTCTATGTGAATATGAACAAACATAAATCATTACGTTGTCTTCCTTGTCCAACGTCAACAATTTTGGCATATAATATTTTGATGGGGGCTCACAATCACAAAAGATTTCTAGGATAGTGTATTTGCATGTGAAAGTTCTCTTCCTTATACTAATTATTCGTGAATTGCTTGTATGACCAAAATTGTGATTGTCAAGTCTCAAAAGATTTCACTTTCTAAACCCAATGTGAAGCTACCACTAGGCATGATATGATTTCAACTTCATGACATTCAATTTATTCAACAATTTACCCGTAGGGTATAAGTGAAGCACAAGAGTAAATGACAAACTACTCCAAAAAGATATAAGTGAAGATCATGAGCATACTATTTTTTTCTCAAATTAATTTAAGTGAAGCAAGAGAGAATTTCTTCAAAAATACTAAAGCACACAGCACTAGAGAAATTCCATAGAAAAGAGCTTCGTTGATGGGATGTGCGTGCCGCTTACCTAGCCTCCCTGGCAACTATTTGAGGACTCTATTTTATTTAAAAACTTTCAGATCTAGGTACTTTATTAAAACAGCAAGCAAAATGAAAATAAAATGACATTTCAAGGATAGCACAACTCATGTGAAGAAGCAAAAACTTAGGCTCAACGGATACTAACCGATAATTGTTGAAGAAGAAAGGTGGGATGCCTACCGGGGCATCCCCAAGCTTAGATGCTTGAGACTTCTTGAAATATTACCTTGGGGTGCCTTGGGCATCCCCAAACTTGAGCTTTTGTGTCTCCTTAATTCCTCTCATATCACGGTTTCCCTAAATCTCAAAAGCTTCATCCAAACAAAACTCAACAAGAACTCGTGAGATAAGTTAGTATAAACCAATGCAAAAACCTTATCATTCTCTACTGTAGCAAATCACTAAATTTATTATTAAACATTGCACACTAAATGCCTCTGCATATTTAATACTCCTATCCTCAAATAGAATCATTAAACAAGCAAACATATGCAAACAATGCAAACATAACAGCAATCTGCCAAAACAGTACAGTCTGTAAAGAATGCAATATTCATCATACTTCCCTAACTCCAAAAACTATTAAAAATTTACCACACTGTAGAAAATTTATCAGAGCTTACTATGCAAAAAGTTTCAACATTTTATCACATTCTGACTTTTCTAGGGAATTTTTGCAACAGCGGTAAACTTTCTGTTTTCAAACAGCAACATATAGACTTGTAAAATAAGCATAGTAAAGGCTATCAATGCCACTTTTATTGAAATAGAAGATGCAAAACATTATTATAAATAACATAATGAAAATACTAACAAAATAAATTGACGCTCCAAGCAAAACACGTATCATGTGATGAATGAAAACATAGCTCCAAGTGAGGTTACCGATAAGGTTGGAGACGAAAGAGGGGATGCCTTCCGGGGCATCCCCAAGCTTAGTTGCTTGGATCTTCCTTGAATATTTCCTTGGTGGTGCCTTGGGAATCCCCAAGCTTAGGTCCTTGTCACTCCTTATTCTCCTCATATCGATATCTCACCCAAAACTTGAAAACTTCGATCACACAAAACTTAACAAGACTTCGTGAGATAGGTTAGTATGATAAAGAGCAAGCCATTTCTCTTTGGTACTGTCAAAGACAAGATTCATAATTGTTTCCACACAATTCCTACTGTATCATATCATTTCTACAATTTATATTGAGCAATATAAGCCATAGAAACTAGAAAATAAGAAAACTATGCATTGAAAACAGAATCTGTCAAAAATAGAACAGTCTGTAATGATCTGGACTCAAACCATACTTATGATACTCCAAAAATTATGAAACAAATTGGACCACGTGAGCAATTTTTATATAAACTCGTGCAAAAAGAATCAACTCAAAATCACTCTTCGTTTAAAAATGAGACTTGTTTTCATGAGCGCAAAAGTTTGTGTTTTTCAGCAGCGTCAAATCAACTATCACCCAACATGATCCCAAAGGCTTTATTGGCACTTTATTGAAATAAAAGCTATAAAACATGATCAATACATTAGCATAATCATGTGAACACACAAAAACAGTAGGTAAAATTGTTGGGTAGTCTCCCAACAAGCACTTTTATTTAATGCCTTTTAAGCTAGGCATGATGAGTCAATGATGCTCGCATAAAAGTAAAGAATTGAAACATAAAAAGGAGCATCATGAATCACATGGCAAGCACACTTAAGCCTAACCCACTTCCTATGCATTGGGATTTTGTGAGCAAACAACTTATGGGAACAAGAATCAACTAGCATAGGAAGGCAAAACAAGCACAACTTCAAGATTTTCAACACATAGAGAGGAAACTTGATATTATTGCAATTCCTACAAGCATAAGTTCCTCCTTCATAATAATTTTCAGTAGCATCATGAAGAAATTCAACAATATAACCATCACATAAATCATTCTTTTCATGATACATAAGCATAGAAATTTTCTTACTCTCCACATAATCAAATTTATTCTCATGAATAATAGTGGGAGCAAACTCAACAAAATAGCTATCATGTGATACTTGATTGGCATAATCATATTGAAAATTAAAATCATGATGAAAAGTTTCAAGGATATCATTACTCTTTATAGCATACATGTCATCACCATAATCATCATAAATTGGAGGCATGCTTTCATCATAGTAAATATTCTCATCAAAACTTGGGGGACTAAAAATATCATCTTCATCAAGTATAGCATCCCAAGCTTATGGCTTTGCATATCATTAGCATAATGGATATTCAAATAATTCATACTAACAACACTACAATCATGCTCATCATTTATACCAAACATTCTATTGAATTCTTCTTCTATCAATTGAGCACAATTTCCCTTTCCACCATTTTCAAGAAAGATATTATAAAGATGATCAATAATATGATGCAACCTCAATTCCATTTTTTGTAGTTTTCTTTTATAAACCAAACTAGTGATAAAACAAGAAACTAAAAGATTCAATTGCAAGATCTAAAGATATACCTTCAAGCACTCACCTCCCCGGTAACGGCACCAGAAAAGAGCTTGATGTCTACTACGCAACTTTATTCTTGTAGACTCGTGTTGGGCCTCCAAGCGCAGAGTTTTGTAGGACAGTAGCAATTTTCCCTCAAGTGGATGACCTAAGGTTTATCAATCCGTGGGAGGTGTAGGATGAAGATGGCCTCTCTCAAACGACCCTGCAACCAAATATAAGAAATCTCTTGTGTCCCCAACACACCCAATACAATGGCAAATTGTATAGGTGCACTAGTTCGGCGAAGAGATGGTGATAAAGGTGTAATATGGATGGTAGAAATATATTTTTATAATCTGAATAAATAAAAACAGTAAGGTAGCAAATAGTAAACGGGCACAAAAACAGTATTGCAATGCTTAAAAATGAGGCCCAGGGTCCGTACTTTCGCTAGTGCAATCTCTCAACAATGCTAACATAGTTGTATCATATGATTATCCCTCAAAGTGCAGCAAAGAATCACTCCCGAGTTCCTATTAGCAGAGAACAAAAGATAGGATTTGTTTGTAGGGTACGAAGCCACCTCAAAGCTATTCTTTCCGATCAATCTATCCTAGAGTTCGTACTAGAGTAACGCAAGCTATTCTTTCCGATCGATCTAATCAAGAGTTCGTACTAAGATAACACCCAAGAATGTTCATATTCATAATACTCAATCCACACAAAGAACTACAAGGAGACCCCCAAAGTTTCTACCGGAGAAAAACATGCATCAACCCGTATGCATAGATTACCCCAATATCGTCTTGGGAATCCGCGAGTTGAATGGCAAGACACATATCAAGTGAATCAATATGATACCCCATTGTCACCTCAAGTATTCATATTGCAAGACATATATCATGTGTTCTCATCTCTGAATATTCAATCCGATAATACAAAACTTCAAAGAGTAAAGACTCAATTCATCATAACAAGAGTATAACGGGGAGAAACATCATATGATCTGACTATATTAACAAAGCCCATGATATAGATCATGAGTGAGAGAGATTAAACACATAGCTACTGGTACAAACCCTCAACCTCGGGGGTGGAATAGTCCCTCCTCATCATGGTGGCCGCCGGGATGATGAAGATGGCCACCGGAGATGATTCCCCCCTCCAGCAGGGTGCCGGAACGGGGTCTAGATTGGTTTTCGGTGGCTACAGAGCCTTGCAGCGGTGGAACTTCTGATCTAGGTTAACCCTGATGGGTATCGGAATATTTGGAAATTTATAGTGCAAAGAAGGGGTGCGGGAGGCCACCGAGGTGGGCACAACCCACCTGGGCACGCCAGGGGGGCCTGGCGCGTCCTGGTGAGTTGTGCCCCCCTAGGGGCACCCCCGAGGTGCAGCTCTGGCCCATTGGGTTCCTTCTGGTCCATAAAAAAACTTCGTGGAGTTTCACGGCATTTGGACTCCATTTGATATTGATTTGCTGCGATGTAAAAAACAAGCAAAAACAGCAACTGGTACTGGGCACTGGGTCAATAGGTTAGTCCCAAAAAATGATATAAAGTTGCTATAAAATGATTGTAAAACATCCAAAAATGATGAAATAACAGCATGAATACTTCATAAATTATAGATACGTTGGAGACGTATCATACCATCACTGTGCATGGTGATAGGAAGATAGCTTTGGAGTGTGAAGAGGGCGATGCTGCCTATGCCGAGTCTGTTTGTGCAACAGAGGAGTTGAAGTTCTACAAAGATAATGTTGACCCGGCGGATATGACCCCCTTGAAGAAGCCAACCACAGAGCATGACCCTTTGTTGAAGTTTAAATCGGCAGATGACACCAAACAGGTCGATTTTGTCCCTGGCGATTCGTCCAAACAGTTCATTATCAGTGCAAATATGGATCCGAAATAGGAAAGCGCGCTCATCGAGTTGATCCGTGAGAGCCGGGACATCTTCGCATGGAAGCCTTCAGACACGCCAGGTGTATCGAGGGAACTCGCTGACCACACTCTCAATATTGATCCAAAATTTAAACCGATCAAGCAATTCATTCGTCGTTTTAATGAAGAGAGGCGTAAGGCCATTGGTGAAGAGGTGGCCCGGCTCTTGGCGGCCGGGTTTATTGTTGAAGTTTTTCATCCTGAATGGTTTGCTAACCCGGTGCTAGTACTTAAGAAAAATGGCACTTGGCGTATGTGTGTGGATTACACAGACCTTAACAAGGCTTGTCCGGCTGATCCTTTTGCTCTTCCTCGTATTCATCAGATCATTGATGCTATGGCGGGTTGTGAGCATTTGAGTTTCTTAGATGCTTATTATGGTTATCATCAGATCAAGATGGCAGTTAAGGACTAGGAGAAGACATCTTTCATCACTCCCTTTGGAGCCTTCTGCTATGTGTCTATGCCTTTTGGGCTTAAAAGTGCCCAGGCCACTTATCAACGTTGTGTTCAGAATTGCCTCCACAGCCAGATAGGACACAATGTTCATGCTTATGTGGATGATATCATTGTAAAATCCAAGAAGAAGGAGACCTTGCTAGATGATTTGAAGGAGACCTTTGACAATCTCCGTGTTTACAAGATGATGCTTAACACGGCCAAATGTGTCTTCGGTGTGCCAGCGGGCAAACTCTTGGGTTTTTTGGTCTCTGAGAGAGGTATTGAAGCTAACCCGGAGAAAATCAAGGCTATTACTTCTTTGGCTAAACCGACATGTATTAACGACGTCCAGCGTTTGGCGGGTCGTATTGCGGCTTTAAGCCGGTTTATAAGCCGCCTGGGAGAAAAGGCTATTCCTCTATACTAGATGATGAAGAAAACATATCGCTTTGTTTGGAGTGGTGCTGCCAATCAGGCGTTCGAGGCACTTAAAAAATAGTTGGCTGAGCCGCCGGTTCTTGCAGCTCCTATAGATAAGGAGCCCTTGCTTTTATATGTGGCTGCTAACAGCAGAGCCGTCAGCGATTGTTGTGGAAAGGAAGGAATCAGGCAAGGAATATCCGGTTCAAAGGCCGGTTTACTATGTCAGTGAGGTATTAATTGAGTCTAAGCAGAGGTACCCACATTGGTAGAAGCTAGTCTATGGGGTGTTCATGGTTGGTCGCAAGTTGAAGCATTATTTCTTTGGTCATCCCATCACTGTGGTCAGCTCTGCTCCTCTAGGGGATATTATTCAAAACAGAGAAGCTACATGCCGGTGGCCAAGTGGGCCATTGAGCTTGGACCCCATGGTTTGAAGTATATGCCTCGGATAGCCATCAAGTCTCAGGCACCCGGCGGTTGATGGTATTGCTGGTCATTTCAAAGGTTATCAAGTGGAACATGTTGATCGCAGGAAAAATGAGGCGGCTGATGCTTTAAGCCGGCTAGGGTCTCAGCGTAAGCCAGTACTGCACTACTGCAGGTTGCTGCTAACGCGACACTACAATCAGAGACCCTTCGACGAAACTGTGTGTGATGCATTAATCGCAAACGGTGGTGTAAAAAACCCATCAAAAAGGTGCAAAACGTTTGCGATGGAGGATGCATCAAACACGGTTCAGATTATAGTTGTGTGTGTGATGCAGGGCATATGGTTCAGTTCAATTAATTGTTTGCAATGAGGAGGAATAAAAGAAACAGGCAGCCAGATGAAGGTGTGTGCGATATACAACATACGGTTCACTCGGATGAACTGTTTGTGATTAGGCAACACAAAAGAAACGGTCAGCCAGATCAAGGTGTGTGTGCGATATACGACACGCGGTTCACTCGGATGAGCTGTTTGTGTTGAGACAAGAGAACAGAAACGGTTCAATATAACAAGATGTGTGTGATACACGGCAAACAGGTCTGTAATCAGAAATGTATGCGAAGACTGATAATAACATAGACGGTTGCTGCTAATAAGACGTTTGTGTTGTGCGATGGGATTGCATACAAAGCAACAACATTATATACACACTTATAAAGACATGGTTGCATAACCAAATTAAACATCCACTTACATAGGTGGCTACTACATGTTGGAAATATGCCCTAGAGGCAATAATAAATAGGTTATTATTATATTTCCTTGTTCATGATAATCGTTTATTATCCATGCTAGAATTGTATTGATAGGAAACTCAGATACATGTGTGGATACATAGACAACACCATGTCCCTAGTAAGCCTCTAGGAGACTAGCTCGTTGATCAAAAGATGGTTACGGTTTCCTGACCATGGACATTGGATGTCGTTGATAACGGGATCACATCATTAGGAGAATGATTTGATGGACAAGACCCAATCCTAAGCCTAGCACAAGATCGTGTAGTTCGTTTGCTCAGAGCTTTTCTAATGTCAAGTATCACTTCCTTAGACCATGAGATTGTGCAACTCCCGGATACCGTAGGAATGCTTTGGGTGTACCAAACGTCACAACGTAACTGGGTGGCTATAAAGGTGCACTACGGGTATCTCCGAAAGTGTCTGTTGGGTTGGCACGAATCGAGACTGGGATTTGTCACTCCGTGTAAACGGAGAGGTATCTCTGGGCCCACTCGGTAGGACATCATCATAATGTGCACAGTGTGACCAAGGAGTTGATCACGGGATGATGTGAGTTACGGAACGAGTAAAGAGACTTGCCGGTAACGAGATTGAACAAGGTATAGGGATACCGACGATCGAATCTCGGGCAAGTAACATACCGTTAGACAAAGGGAATTGAATACGGGATTGATTGAATCCCCGACATCGTGGTTCATCCGATGAGATCATCGTGGAACATGTGGGAGCCAACATGGGTATCCAGATCCCGCTGTTGGTTATTGACCGGAGAACGTCTCGGTCATGTCTGCATGGTTCCCGAACCCGTAGGGTCTACACGCTTAAGGTTCGATGACGCTAGGGTTATAGGGAAAGCATGTACGTGGTTACCGAATGTTGTTCGGAGTCCCGGATGAGATCCCGGACGTCACGAGGAGTTCCGGAATGGTCCGGAGGTAAAGATTTATATATGGGAAGTCCTGTTTTGGTCACCGGAAAAGTTTCGGGTGAAATCGGTAATGTACCGGGACCACCGGGAGGGTCCCGGGGGTCCACCAAGTGGGGCCACCAGCCCCAGAAGGCTGCGTGGGCCAAGTGTGGGAGGGGACCAGCCCCAGGTGGGCTGGTGCGCCCCCCCACCAAGGCCCAAGGCGCATGGGAGAGTGGGAGGGGGCAAACCCTAGGTCCAGATGGGCCTTAGGGCCCATCTAGTGGGGCGCCTCCCCCTCTCCTCCCCTTGGCCGCCCCCCTTGATGGGATCTAGGGCTGGCCGCCTCCTCTTGGGGGTGGAAACCCTAAGGGGGGCGCAGCCCCCTTCCCCCCTATATATACTTGAGGTTTGGGCTGCCATACACACACGAGAAAGTCTCCTTTTGGTGCTGCCCTACCCCTCTCCCTCCTCCTCCTCTCCCGCGGTGCTTGGCGAAGCCCTGCGGGATTGCCACGCGCCTCCACCACCACCATGCCGTCGTGTTGCTGCTGGATGGAGTCTTCCCCAACCTCTCCCTCTCTCCTTGCTGGATCAAGGCGTGGGAGACGTCACCGGGCTGCACGTGTGTTGAACGCGGAGGCACCGTTCTTTCGGTGCTTAGATCGGAATCAACCGCGATCTGAATCGCTACGAGTACGACTCCCTCATCCGCGTTCTTGCAACGCTTCCGCATCGCGATCTACAAGGGTATGTAGATTCACTCCCCTTCCCCTCGTTGCTAGATTACTCCATAGATTGATCTTGGTGATGCGTAGAAAATTTTGAATTTCTGCTACGTTCCCCTACAGTGGCATCATGAGCTAGGTCTATGCGTAGTTTCTATGCACGAGTAGAACACAAAGAAGTTGTGGGCGTCGATGTTGTCAATTCTTCTTGCCGCTACTAGTCTTATCTTGTTTCGGCGGCATTGTGGGATGAAGCGGCCCGGACCGACCTTACACGTACGCTTACGTGAGACAGGTTCCACCGACTGACATGCACTAGTTGCATAAGGTGGCTAGCGGGTGTCTGTCTCTCCCACTTTAGTCGGAACGGATTCGATGAAAAGGGTCCTTATGAAGGGTAAATAGAAATTGGCATATCACGTTGTGGTCTTACGTAGGTAAGAAACGTTCTTGCTAGAAACCTATACAAACCACGTAAAAACTTGCAACAACAATTAGAGGACGTCTAACTTGTTTTTGCAGCAAGTGCTATGTGATGTGATATGGCCAGAAGATATGATGAATGATATATGTGATGTATGAGATTGATCATATTCTTGTAATAGGGATCACGACTTGCATGTCGATGAGTATGACAACCGGCAGGAGCCATAGGAGTTGTCTTTATTTTTTGTATGACCTGCGTGTCATTGAATAATGCCATGTAAGTTACTTTACTTTATTGCTAAGCGCGTTAGCCATAGAAGTAGAAGTAACCGTTGGCGTGACAACTTCAAGAAGACACAATGATGGAGATCATGATGATGGAGATCATGGTGTCATGCCGGTGACAAAGATGATCATGGTGCCCCGAAGATGGAGATCAAAGGAGCAAAATGATATTGGCCATATCATGTCACTATTTGATTGCATGTGATGTTTATCATGTTATGCATCTTATTTGCTTAGAACGACGGTAGTAAGTAAGATGATCCCTCACTAAAATTTCAAGAAAGTGTTCACCCTAACTGTGCACCGTTGCGAAGGTTCGTCGTTTCGAAGCACCACGTGATGATCGGGTGTGATAGATTCTTACGTTCGAATACAACGGGTGTTGACGAGCCTAGCATGTACAGACATGGCCTCGGCACACACGCAATACACTTAGGTTGACTTGACGAGCCTAGCATGTACAGACATGGCCTCGGAACACAAGAGACCGAAAGGTCGAACATGAGTCGTATAGCAGATACGATCAACATGGAGATGTTCACCGATGATGACTAGTCCGTCTCACGTGATGATCGGACACGGCCTAGTTTGACTCGGATCATGTATCACTTAGATGACTAGAGGGATGTCTATCTGAGTGGGAGTTCATTAATCAGACGAACTTCATTATCATGAACATAGTCAAAAGGTCTTTGCGAATTATGTCTTGCGCTTTAAGTTCTACTGGTTTAGATATGTTCCTAGAGAAAATTTAGTTGAAAGTTGGTAGTAGCAATTATGCGGACTGGGTCCGTAAACTGAGGATTGTCCTCATTACTACACAGAAGGCTTATGTCCTTAATGCACCGCTCGGTGTGCTGAACCTCAGCGTCGTCTGTAGATGTTGCGAAACATCTGACATACACGTTTTGATAACTACGTGATAGTTCAGTGCGGTTTAGAATTGTGGCACCCAAGACGTTTTTGAAACGTCGCAGAACATGTGAGATGTTCCAAAGACTGAAATTGGGATTTCAGACTAGTGCCCACGTCAAGAGGTATGAGACCTCTGACAAGTTTCTTAAGCCTGCAAACTAAGGGAGAAAATCTCAATCGTTGAGCGTGTGCTCAGATTGTCTGAATGCCACAATCGCTTGAATCGAGTGGGAGTTAATCTCCCAGATGAGATAGCGATAGTTCTCCATAGTCACTGCCACCAAGCTAGTAGAGCTTCGTGATGAACTATAACATATCAAGGATAGTTATGATGATCCTTGAGCTATTCGCGATGTTTGACACCGCGAGAGTAGAAATCAAGAAGGAGCATCAATTGTTGATGGTTAGTAGAACCACTAGTTTAAGAAGGGCAAGGGCAAAAGGGATACTTCATGAAACAGCAAGTCGTTTGCTGCTCTAGTGAAGAATCCCAAGGTTGAACCCAAACCCGAGACTAAGTGCTTCTGTAATAAGAGGAACGGTCACTGAAGCAGTACTACCCTAGATACTTGGTAGATGAGAAGACAGGCAAGGTCGACAGAAGTATATTGGATATACGTCATATGAATGTGTACTTTACTAGTACTCCCAGCAGCACCAGGGTATTAGATACCGGTTCGGTTGCTAAGTGTTAGTAACTCGAAATAAAAGCTGCGGAATAAACGGAGACTAGCTAAAGGTGAGATGACGATATGTGTTGGAAGTGTTTCCAAGGTTGATGTGATCAAGCATCGCATGCTCCCTCTACTATCGAGATTTGGTGTTTGCGTTGAGCATGATTGGATTATGTTTATCGCAATACGGTTATTCATTTAAGGAGAATAATGGTTACTCTGTTTATTTGAATAATACCTTCAATGGTCTTGCACCTAAAATGAATCTCGATCGTAGTGATACACATGTTCATGCCAAAAAGGATATATGATAGTAATGATAGTACCACATACTTGTGGCACTGCCACTTGAGTCATATTGGTATAGAACGCATGAGGAAGCTCCATGTGGATGGATCTTTGGACTCACTCATTTTTGAAAAGATTGAGACATGCGAACCATGTCTATTGGTATATATGCATGAAGAAACTCCATGCAGATGGATCATTTAGACTCACTTGATTATGAATCACTTGAGACATGCAAATCATACCACATGGGCAAGATGACTGAAAGTCCTCGTTTTCAGTAAGATGGAACAAGAGAGCAACTTATTGGAAGTAATACATTTTGATGTATGCAGTCCAATGAGTGCTGAGGCATGCAGTGGATATCATTATGTTCTTACTTCACAGATGATTTGAGTAGATGCTGAGAATATTTACTTGATGAAACACAAGTCTGAATTATTGGAAGGTTCAAGTAATTTCAGAGTGAAGTTGAAGATCGTCGTGACAAGAGGATAAAATGTCTATGATATGATCATAGAGATATCTGAGTTACGAGTTTGGCACACAATTAAGACATTGTGGAAAGTGTTTCACAATTAATACCGCCTGGAACACCATAGTGTGATGGTGTGTCCGAACATCATGACTGCACCCTATTGGATATGGTGCATACCATGATGTTTCTTATCAAATTACCACTATCGTTTATGGGTTAGGCATTAGAGACACCCGCATTCACTTTAAAAGGGGCACCACGCAATTCCGTTGAGACGACACCGTTTAGAGACACCTAAGTTGTCGTTTCTTAAAAGTTTGGGGCTGCGATGCTTATGAGAAAAAGTTTCAGGCTGATAAGCTCGAACCCAAAGCGGATAAATGCATCTTCATAGAAAACCCAAAACAGTTGGGTATACCTCCTATTTCAGATCTGGAAGCAAAAGTAATTGCTTCTAGAAACGAGTCCTTTCTCGAGGAAAAGTTTCTCTCGAAAGAATTGAGTGGGAGGATGGTGGAGACTTGATAAGGTTATTGAACCGTCACTTCAACTAGTGTGTAGCAGGGCACAGGAAGTTGTTCCTGTGGCACCTACACCAGTTGAAGTGGAAGCTTATGATAGTGATCATGAAACTTCGGATCAAGTCACCACCAAACCTCGTAGGACGACGAGGATGCGTGCTACTTCAGAGTGGTACGTGATCCTGTCTGAGATATCATGTTGTTGGACAATACTGAACCTACGAGCTATGGAGAAGCGATGGTGGGCCCATATTCCGACAAATGGTTAGAAGCCATAAAATCCGAGAGGATCCATGTATGAAAACAAAGTATAGACTTTGAGAGCACTACTTGATGGTCGTAAGGCTGTTGAGGTAAATGGATCTTTAAGAAGAATACGGACATGGACGGTAATGTTGCCGTCTATGAAGCTCGACTTGTGGCAAAGAGTATTTCCACAAGTTCAAGGAGTTGACTACGATGAGATTTTCTCATCCGTAGCGGTGCTTAAGTCCGTCGGAATCATGTTAGCATTATCTGCATTTGTGAAATCTAGCAGATGGATGTCAAAACAAGTTTCCTTACCAGTTTTCGTAAGGAAAGGTTGTATGTGATACAATCAGAAAGGTTTTGTCGATCCTAAGGATGCTAAAAGGTATGCTAGCTCCAGCGATCCTTCTAAGGACTGGAGTAAGCATCTCGGAGTTGGAATGTACACTTTGATGAGATGATCAAAGATTTTGGATTTATACAAAGTTTATTAGAAACTTGTATTTACAATAAAGTGAGTGGGAGCGCTACAACATTTCTGATAAGTATATGTGAATGACATATTGTTGATCCGAAATGATGTAAAATTTCTGGAAAGCATAAAGGGTTGTTTGAAAGGAGTTTTTCAAAGGAAGACCTGGATAAAGCTGCTTACACATTGGGCATCAAGATCTATAGAGATAGATCAAGACGCTTGATGATACTTTCAAAGAACGCACACCTTGACATGATTTTGAAAGAGTTCAAATAGATCAGCAAAGAAGGAGTTCTTGGCTGTGTTACAAGGTGTGAGTATTGAGTAGGACTCAAGACCTGACCACAGCAGAAGAAAGAGAAAGGACGAAGGTCGTCCCCTATGCTTCAGACGTAGGCTCTACAGTATGCTATGCTGTGTACCGCACATGAAGTGTGCCTTGCCATGAGTTGGTCAAGGGGTACAATAGTGATCCGGGAATGGATCACATGACAGCGGTCGAACATATCCTTAGTACCTAGTGGACTAAGGAATTTTCTCGATTATGGAGGTGAAAAGGAGTTCGTCGTAAAGGGTTACGTCGATGCGAACTTTGACACTAATCCGGATGACTCTGAGTAGTAAACCGGATTCGTATAGTAGAGCAATTACTTGAAATGGCTCCAAATAGCGCGTGGTAGCATCCACAAGATGACATAGATATTCGTAAAGCACACACGGATCTGAAAGGTTCAGACCCGTTGACTAAATAACCTCTCTCACAAGCATAACATGATCAAACCAGAACTCATTGAGTGTTAATCACATAGAGATGTGAACTAGATTGTTGACTCTAGTAAACTCTTGGGTGTTGGTCACATGGTGATGTGACCTGTCAGTGTTAATCACATGGTGATGTGAACTAGATTATTGACTCTAGTGCAAGTGGGAGACTGTTGGAAATATGCCCTAGAGGCAATAATAAATAGGTTATTATTATATTTCCTTGTTCATGATAATCGTTTATTATCCATGCTAGAATTGTATTGATAGGAAACTCAGATACATGTGTGGATACATAGACAACACCATGTCCCTAGTAAGCCTCTAGGAGACTAGCTCGTTGATCAAAAGATGGTTACGGTTTCCTGACCATGGACATTGGATGTCGTTGATAACGGGATCACATCATTAGGAGAATGATTTGATGGACAAGACCCAATCCTAAGCCTAGCACAAGATCGTGTAGTTCGTTTGCTCAGAGCTTTTCTAATGTCAAGTATCACTTCCTTAGACCATGAGATTGTGCAACTCCCGGATACCGTAGGAATGCTTTGGGTGTACCAAACGTCACAACGTAACTGGGTGGCTATAAAGGTGCACTACGGGTATCTCCGAAAGTGTCTGTTGGGTTGGCACGAATCGAGACTGGGATTTGTCACTCCGTGTAAACGGAGAGGTATCTCTGGGCCCACTCGGTAGGACATCATCATAATGTGCACAGTGTGACCAAGGAGTTGATCACGGGATGATGTGAGTTACGGAACGAGTAAAGAGACTTGCCGGTAACGAGATTGAACAAGGTATAGGGATACCAACGATCGAATCTCGGGCAAGTAACATACCGTTAGACAAAGGGAATTGAATACGGGATTGATTGAATCCCCGACATCGTGGTTCATCCGATGAGATCATCGTGGAACATGTGGGAGCCAACATGGGTATCCAGATCCCGCTGTTGGTTATTGACCGGAGAACGTCTCGGTCATGTCTGCATGGTTCCCGAACCCGTAGGGTCTACACGCTTAAGGTTCGATGACGCTAGGGTTATAGGGAAAGCATGTACGTGGTTACCGAATGTTGTTCGGAGTCCCGGATGAGATCCCGGACGTCACGAGGAGTTCCGGAATGGTCCGGAGGTAAAGATTTATATATGGGAAGTCCTGTTTTGGTCACCGGAAAAGTTTCGGGTGAAATCGGTAATGTACCGGGACCACCGGGAGGGTCCCGGGGGTCCACCAAGTGGGGCCACCAGCCCCAGAAGGCTGCGTGGGCCAAGTGTGGGAGGGGACCAGCCCCAGGTGGGCTGGTGCGCCCCCCCACCAAGGCCCAAGGCGCATGGGAGAGTGGGAGGGGGCAAACCCTAGGTCCAGATGGGCCTTAGGGCCCATCTAGTGGGGCGCCTCCCCCTCTCCTCCCCTTGGCCGCCCCCCTTGATGGGATCTAGGGCTGGCCGCCTCCTCTTGGGGGTGGAAACCCTAAGGGGGGCGCAGCCCCCTTCCCCCCTATATATACTTGAGGTTTGGGCTGCCATACACACACGAGAAAGTCTCCTTTTGGTGCTGCCCTACCCCTCTCCCTCCTCCTCCTCTCCCGCGGTGCTTGGCGAAGCCCTGCGGGATTGCCACGCTCCTCCACCACCACCATGCCGTCGTGTTGCTGCTGGATGGAGTCTTCCCCAACCTCTCCCTCTCTCCTTGCTGGATCAAGGCGTGGGAGACGTCACCGGGCTGCACGTGTGTTGAACGCGGAGGCACCGTTCTTTCGGTGCTTAGATCGGAATCAACCGCGATCTGAATCGCTACGAGTACGAATCCCTCATCCGCGTTCTTGCAACGCTTCCGCATCGCGATCTACAAGGGTATGTAGATTCACTCCCCTTCCCCTCGTTGCTAGATTACTCCATAGATTGATCTTGGTGATGCGTAGAAAATTTTGAATTTCTGCTACGTTCCCCTACACTACAACCATGGCATTTGCACACACCAAAGTAAACTATTACATGCATAATTACATAGGTGGCTACTACACACATGACATTTCCACACACCAATAAAGTAAACTATATATTACATGCATGATTAACTAGCATAAACGATCATCTGATCATCATCTACTTCTTATGACGCTTGCTTTGCTTGTTGCTCGATCTGGGCTCGTCGATTTGGGTAACGAGGCACTTCCTCATGTCAACGATCCGCCTGTGCATCTCTTAGCATGTGTACACGCTCTTGGCCGTGAACCTGAGGTGAGGTTCATCCAGTTGCCGCATCCAGGCCCTGTGCCAGGATACGAGACTTCTTCTCTGGGCATCCTGCTTCATCTTTTCATAGTAGGGGTCGATGATGGCCGAGGCGAGTTCGACCAGGGAGTCCTTCGTGCTGCCCCAGACCTTGTAGTGGTCATGGATTTTGACAAGGTTCTTACAGGACAAGCCCGTAACACTGAGCGCGTTTACATCGTCTTTGGTTTCCATCATGGCGAACTTGTAGTCGGTGCTGTTGACAAACCTGTTGAAAAGGTCGCAAGACTCTGTGGCCATGCAGTAGTGGTAGATGAGGACATGATGGCGCACGCACAACTGGGCGACGACAACCTTCTGATCTATGCCAGGACGACCGGCGGTGTACTGGAGGTCGATGCCGACCACCTTGTACTTGTCTCGAGCAAGCAACTGCTCAACACTGTTGATGTAGTCGTCCACCACGGCCTGGTCGATGGTGTACACCACCGAGAGATCCGTATCCCTCGCGTGGGTCTCCACTCTATGCTCGTTGAACTCCATTGGAGCGACGCTAGACATCCCCTCTTTATGTGTCGCCGTGGGTATGCTTGTTGTGTTGTGGGGCGCGATCGAAAGGTTGAAGAGACTATGGTTATAATGGCCGCGGGAATTATAGGGGAAGCCGGACGGCCAGGAATATCGGTAGGCCCTGATGGCAGTTCTAATTTGTAGCGTGTAACTCCATCATGCCGCACGTAACTACATCGCGTGGCAACGCGCGTGGCGCAACCGCATGCATATGGGGCCCCCGACGTGATCATGTGGACGCCCTACCGCTGGCAGAGCGCGCGCGGAGGGACGCGAGCAGAGCGCTCCGCGGTCGCCTCAACGGCGAGCAACCATATATATATATATATGCATATAGCAGTTGAACACGCAAGGAAAAGGTGTCCACAAGCCCAGCGCGCCGACGGACGCGAGCAGAGCGTGTCGCGGCGCCTAACGGCGAGCACAGCGTGCTGCGGCGCCTAACGGCGAGCAGAGCTTGCCGAGGGATGCGAGCAGAGGCCGGCACAATGATAGGTGGCAAATAAGACAAACTATGTGAGCGATGTCGGAGACATCAAGCACGAATCAGATTAGAGCTGCATGTGCGATACGTGGCATACAGTTGATCCATCCGAGCTGTTTGTGATGGAATAAGCCGTGTGTGTTGCGAGCCAACACTTGCTGGTATATAACCTTAAATTTAACCAAAAAAGTGTTAATGCATGTTACAAAAATTGTATAGCTGGAAACTATGTTCAAATACGACTCCAACGATATAATCTTTGGCAACATGCATTCGTATTTTATTAGTTAAATCCTACTTATAAACTAGGACGGTGGTATAGTAGATAATTAAATCACAAACGTTTTTTTTGTATTAACCGTATGTGTACGTGTCCTTTCGTCCTCCTCTCGCACGTCTTGTCACCCCGCTGCCGTAGACGGCTTACACCACAAGCTTGCGCAGCGCGTGGGGGCGTTCTTTTGGCCAAACGATGGCTCGAAGTGGCACCAATGAATCGTCGGTGAGCCCGTTCCCGTGTAACCTCGCAGGTTCCCGCGCAAGCTTCCCGCTCGACTCGGTGAAATCCCCCAAAATCCCAATGCTTACCGGCCTGCTATATAAACCCTCAGGACCGGCGAGTCCTGCGTCGCATTTTCCCCTCCCTCCCTGTTGCTTATATCGTCTGCTTCTCCCACAATCGCCAATGGCACCGGTCCGTCGTCGTCGCTCAGCCACTCAGCCGTCATCAGAGGATAGCTCCAGCTGGGAGGTTACACCGCGGCGGCGGCGCAGTCCCCGGCGTAGTGTAGTGCGCATGGCGTCCCTGTTGGGTGTGCGCGGAACACCCACCACACGCTCCGCCGCCGCTGCCCGTCGTCAGCTGTTGCCGGCCGCCGTTGACGCCACACCATCGTCGAAAGTCAGGGCCGTCTCCCGCTCCGCCGCCGTGGCCCGAAGGCGGGAGGTGGCTGTCGTGGCCGCCGCCCCCCACTGCCGGCCACCGTGGCCATCACTCGCTCCACCACCGCGGCCCGAAGGCGAGAGGTGGTGGTCGTGGCCGCCACCCCATCGTCGGCTGCCGTGGCCGCCAGCCCACCGTCGACCGCCGGGATCATGACCCGCTCCGCCACCGCCGCCCGAAAGAGGGAGGCGGAGGTGGAGGCCCGCATGTGCGTCAGCGACCTTGCGCCCTACATTGAGTTCCCGCGAGAGGAGGAGGAGCGCCTCGTCAAGCATGCAAAGAGCCTTACCGCAGCCGTGGCCGCATCACACATCGACGCAGAGGCGAGGAATCAGGAGATCTACGAGCAGTCCGGCCGCTTCGAGAGGGATCGTCTGGAGCGGCAGTGGGCGTTCGAGCTGGTGTCGTGGTTCTAAGTCTGACAGTAGAATATAGGGGTACGTAGGAGGAGGCAAGATCCTAGCTACGGTGAGATTGTACACGCAAGGTTTACGAGTTCAGGCCCTTCTCAGAGGAAGTAATAGCCCTACGTCTCGGTGCCCGGAGGCTTGGTCGACTAGATTATGCGTGAAGTTACAGGGGGTGCGAACCCTTGTGCTAGTGGAGGGAGGTGGCTTATATAGAGTATGCCAGGACTCCAGTCAGCCCACGTTACAAGGGGTTCGATGTACATAAAGGTGAGACATTACTGGTAACGCCAATAATAAAGACATATAAATGATCATTAAGACTACGGAGTGGACGGCCGACTGTTGCCATCCTGAGTGACTTTAGACCTTCTGTACTCTGAGTGGTTTATGGTATGGTCGAATGAGTATTTCCTGGTCGAATGGAATTGGGTTATCCGAGTGGAGTTGTTGGTCGAGTGGGTTGCACTCTGATGTGATTTCAGTCGGTAGATGCTGTTGTACTTTGAATGCCTTTGACCTTAGGGCAATGTCCTTGGGGAGGGCGTCTAGGTCAGGCCTATTACCCTACCCTAGGTACATGTCATTGTCATTAGGCCCCGAATGGATGGAGGTCCGAGTGGAGAAGAGGTTGAAGATGGTTCCGACCCGATTTTTATGCTTCGGAGGCATCTTAACTGAGTCGGTGTACCATGCTGAAACTTCAACTTCAATTTCAGTCGCCTTGATCCATTCAGAGTTTGTCGAGTGACCTTTTACTAATATGTTCGAGCGTTGGAGCGGTACGAATTCTTTGGCGCGATTGGTTGCGCTGCCGTTCCCGGATCTCACGGGATTCAAAATTTGGAGAAGCGCGCGGGACGGAGAGCACCGCAATAAACGGAACAGATTAGGTAGGGACGCCTCGATTTTTGTGCCACCTTTTTCGCCACGTACCGAGCGCGCGACTGTTGCGGGATTTGACAGGATCGCTCGGGCCCACAAGTCAGCCACTCGGAAGCGGGACTATATAACGCGTCGGGGTCGATGTGTTCTGCACAGTGCGCCTCGTTCCCCTTCTTCCTCCTCTACTTCTCCACCGCATTCGCCCCCACCCTCGACGCTGCCACCTCGTCCGTGCGCAATCTGCTGTGATGGGAAAGGACAAGACGGCGGCCCTGGAGCGTGCGAAGAAGGCGACGACGACGACGAAGGGCAAGAAGACGAGTCGGGGGGGGGGGGGGGGAGGGGGAGGTCGTCGTCGAGGTCTGGCCTGCCGCCTGGCTGGATACAGGGCGACTTGATTCGGTCCATGATCCAGAAGGAGGACCTAGAGGATCTGGTTGAAGGGGGCTTGATTGCCCACGGATCTTGGAGGTTGCCGGGGAATGAAACCGAGCCGCGGCCGCAGGAGGGTGAGTGCGTCCTCCTCGCAACTCACGTTGACTGTGGCTTCTCTCTGCCCCTCATCCTTTTTTCCGGGGTTTCTTGAACTTCTTCGGAGCCCAACTTCATCACTTTTCCCCCAACAGCATCACATATCTCGCTGCATTTGTTTCCATGTGTGAGAATTTCCTGGGTTGTCGACCGCATTGGGGTCTCTTCAAACACATCTTTACCTGCCGCTCCCAGTCTGTAAAAAAGGCTATTTCGAGTGATGAGAGGACGCATGTGATCCAGATGTGCGGAGGCCTAGGGATTCAGATGAGGGGTAGGAGCACTTTTCCAGCTATGACTCTTCCCGATTCAGTTAGAGGGTGGCAGTCGACCTAGTTTTATTGTAAGGACCAACCGACCCCTGGTCAGTCGTCTGGCCTTCCTTCCTTCACCATGGAGCGAGTCCGGCAACCCTCTTCCTTGAAAGTGACCCCAGCAGAGAAAACAGAGGTGAACATGTTAGTCGAACGGGTAGTCCAACTAGTCTGTGATGGCGTGACTGGCATGGATCTGCTTGAGGTGTTTCTCAGTCTATGCATCCAGCCACTCCAGGCCCGTGATCATCCTATGTGGATGTACCTGAGTATTGATGACACCACTCAAATCCACCCGGAGGAAGTCACCGAGGAGACAGTGGCGCAGTGGTTGCAGGGCATCACTGGAAACAAGGACAACCCCAGAGGGTCTAGGAGGGTTCCACCATTCAACGCCGTCAATGAACCAGACAAGGTCTGATCCTTTCTACCGAGTGTCTTTTTGTCCTGATTTGTAACTGTTCTTAATCCTGACTGATATTTGTACAATTCTTTGTCTTGTAGATTTATACCGAAATGTATTCAATGCTGAATGGAGAGCAAGTCCAGGAGGGCGAGGCGAGCGGAGGTGAGAGCGCCGATTGGAAATCTGAAGATGAGAGCGATGATGATGATGACGACTCGAGCAGTGAGGAGGAAGTCGACTCCCCACCGCGCTCTGAAAGACGCACCAAGTAGACCCATGATCCAGCGAGTGTCCGTGGCAAAGCGGTTGCACCGAGTACGTAGACCTCGAAGCGCACTCGGACATCCTCCCCCGTTCCGACTGAAAAGGCCCCGAAGCAGCCCAAGGTTGCACCTTCAAAGCTTCGGAAGGCCCTGCCTAAGATCAAGGTGGACGTTCCCGTTGCCTCCACGTAAGTGTTTTCCTTTCACCCTTTGCTCAGGGACTCTTATATTTGTCGTCGACTCATTCTCTTGCTTGGCCGAGTGAATTCTGAAATTTGCAGTGCTGCTACTTCTGGAACTTCCATTTACAAGGAGGACGACGGTGAGGAGATTGAAGACGCAGCCACTTCCAAAGCAGGTAAGACTTCCACCATCTTGCCTTCATTTTGTCAATTGGTTTATCAGTCGACTGAATTCTTGTGGTCGGATCTTTTGCAGCGCCGCAGAATGTTATTGAACTTCCAGACGACGATGAAGATATGCCCCAGAGGCCTACGGGAAGGAGGGGCAGGACGACAGGCAGGAGGGCGCCGGCCAGCAAGACGCCCCAGACGACGTCAGCACTGGAACCAGTGACTCAGTAGTCCGGAGACCTCAACCGAGCTTTTGTTACTTTTGCTGATCCTGTGTCGACTGAACGTCCTTCGGGGTCGACTGTCCAAGTCCCTGCCTCATCCGTGCAACTCCATGCCTTAGATCCCCAGGTTGCTGCAACTGTTCCACCAACTCCGCTTTTCGTCGCCCATCATGTCCCGGAAGACCAAGTAAGTGCTGCCAAGGAAGCCATACACCAGGCGGGCCTTATGATGGAGCAGATGAAGGTGGTACGCGAGGCTAGTCAGGCTGCTTATGACGCTAGCTCAGCTCTCTAGACCAACGTCCAGGTTAGCTGATTTCTGACTGATCTTTTGGCTTGGCGCTTGTTCTGTTAGGATATGCTATCAAGAAACCTTTAAGGTGCATCTATTGTCAGTCTGCACCTTGCATCTGTACACCCACTGGGTGTTTTGACTTTTGCTGAGTAGTTTTTTCACTTGAGTCGACTAGGTCGCGTCGAGTGTATCTTTGAACTAGTGGGGGCACGCATAGTGCACCTACTGGGTGTAATCCCTAAGGCCACCATCGAATGTTTGATTCGGCGGGGGTCTTTGAACAAAATATTTCTTGATAGTTCTTCCACTCCTACAAGGTGGACCATGTCGAGTGGAATCTGAACCAGTGGGGGCACGCTGAGTGCACCCACTGGGTGTAGTCCCCGAGACCGCAGTCGACTGCGGGCAGTCGGCTGTGGTTTGAGAATAATTGTTGTCTCTCTCTTTTTTTTCTCTTTTTTTTTCCGACTAGAAGGACCAAGTCGACTAAAATGTCAAACCAGTGGGGGCACGCTAAGTGCACCCACTGGGTGTAGTCCCTGAGACTACTGTTGAATGTATGATTCGACAGTAGTCTTAGAACTCTTTTTGTCGTAATGAGTTGAACTTGTATTTTATCGCTCGGAAGCAATCAAATCTTTGTTCATGTCGACTGATTTTCCACTGACTGCAGATATCCTGTGAACTCGGGGCTTGATTCGCTGATTTGGAGCAGAAACAAATTCAGCTCAACCTTGATCTGGAACTGGCCAAGCAAAATCTGCAGAAGGCTAAGGATGAAGCAACTGCTAAGGGAGGTAACTACTTGTCAACTGTTTGCTTTGCCAGCTTTACTTTTCGCCTTTTGAACCGAGTGACTCCACCCAAACAGATGTGCGTAGTGAAAACAGACAACTCCAAGCTCGACTGAAGAATGTTATTTCTTTAGAGAAAATGAAGCAGGCGCTGGAGCAGAAGGACCTTGACCTTGCCGCAGCTCAGAAGACGGCGTGGGAAAAAACTGAACTTGCCAACAAAAAGCTGGCTTCAGTCGGCAAGTTAGAGGAAGAAAACACCAAACTGAAGACTGCCATCAGTGAAGCCAACAAGGAAGTCGTGCAGCTGAAGAAGGACAAGGTGACTCTGACCGACAAAGTTGGAGATCTCACTCGGAAGAAGGACGAGCTGGAGGTTTATCTAGGAGGACTCGCCAAGAAGCTGTTCCTTATGCTTGAAGGTACTTTTGTTTGCCCGACTGATTTGCTGCTGTCGACTCGTCATATAGCTGGCGACTTATTATTTCACTCTGTGTGCAGAATTCTGCCAAAACTTCGAAGAAGAGACTGGGCGAATTGAGACAAACTTGGACCCCATTGCTACCTCTTGAGCACTGCGTTGGTTTTCCCTTGAAGAGGAAAGGGTGATGCAGCAAAGTAGCGTAAGTATTTCCCTCAGTTTTTGAGAACCAAGGTATCAATCCTGTAGTAGACCACACTCAAGTCCCTCGTACCTACACAAACAAATAAGAACCTTGCAACCAACGCGATAAAGGGGTTGTCAATCCCTTCACGACCACTTGCAAAAGTGGGATCTGATAGAGATGATAAGATAATATTTTTGGTATTTTTATGATAAAGACTAAAAGTAAAGAAAGCAAAATAAACGGTAATAGAAATAGCGAGTTGATGGGAGATTAATATGATGGAAAATAGACCCGGGGGCCATAGGTTTCACTAGTGGCTGCTCTCAAGATAGCATAAGTATTACGGTGGGTGAACAAATCACTGTCGAGCAATTGATAGAATTGAGCATAGTTATGAGAATATCTAGGTATGATCATGTATATAGGCATCACGTCCGTGACAAGTAGACCGACTCCTGCCTGCGTCTACTACTATTACTCCACACATCGACCGCTGTCCAGCATGCATCTAGAGTATTAAGTTCATAAGAATGGAGTAACGCTTTAAGCAAGATGACATGATGTAGAGGGATAAACTCATGCAATATGATATAAACCCCATCTTTTTATCCTCGATGGCAACAATACAATACGTGTCGTTTCCCCTACTGTCACTGGGATCGAGCACCGCAAGATTGAACCCAAAGCTAAGCACTTCTCCCATTGCAAGAAAGATCAATCTAGTAGGCCAAACCAAACTGATAATTCGAAGAGACTTGCAAAGATAACCAGTCATACATAAAAGAATTCAGAGGAGATTCAAATATTGTTCATAGATAATCTTGATCATAAACCCACAATTCATCGGATCTCGACAAACACACCGCAAAACAAGATTACATCGAATAGATATCCAAGAGAATCGAGGAGAACTTTGTATTGAGATCCAAAGAGAGAGAAGAAGCCATCTAGCTAATAACTATGGACCCGAAGGTCTGAGGTAAACTACTCACACATCATCGGAGAGGCTATGGTGTTGATGTAGAAGCCCTCCGTGAACAATGCCCCCTCCGGCGGAGCGCCGGAAAAGGCCCCAAGATGGGATCTCACGGGTACAGAAGGTTGCGGCGGTGGAAATAGTGTTTTGGCTCCTCCCCTGATGTTTTCGGGGTACGTAGGTATATATAGGAGGAAGAAGTAGGTCGGTGGAGCTACGAGGGGCCCACGAAGGTGGAGGGCGCGCCCAGGGGGGTAGGCACGCCCCCTGCCTCATGGGCTCCTCGTTGATTGCTTGACGTCCACTCCAATTACTCTGGATCACGTTTGTTCAGAAAATCACGTTCCCGAAGGTTTCATTCCGTTTGGACTCCGTTTGATATTCCTTTCCTTCGAAACACTGAAATAGGCAAAAAAACAGCAATTTGGGCTAGGCCTCCGGTTAATAGGTTAGTCCCAAAAATAATATAAAAGTGTATAATAAAGCCCATTGAACATCCAAAACAGATAATATAATAGCATGGAACAATCAAAAATTATAGATACGTTGGAGACGTATCAAGCATCCCCAAGCTTAATTCCTGCTCGTCCTCGAGTAGGTAAATGATAAAAACAGAATTTTTGATGTGGAATGCTTCTTAGCATAATTTTCAATGTAATTCTTTTTAATTGTGGCATGAATATTTAGATCCGAAAGATTCAAGATAAAAGTTTAATATTGACATAAAAGCAATAATACATCAAACATGCTAACCAAGCAATTATGTCTTATCAAAATAACATAGCCAAAGAAAGCTCATCCCTACAAAATCATATAGTTAGGCCATGCTTCAATTTCGTCACACAAAATGTTCTCATCATGCATAACCCCAATGACAAGCTGAGCAATTGGTTCATACTTTTTAACGCGCTTTAGCCTTTTCAACCCTTACACAATACATGAGCGCAAGCCATGGATATAGCACTATGGGTGGAATAAAGTATAATGATGGGGGTTATGTGAGAAGACAAAAAGGTAGAAAGTCTCACACTGACGCGACTAATCAATAGGCTATGGAGATGCCCATCAATTGATGTCAATGAGAGGAGTAGGATTGCCATTGTAACGCCCACGATGCGGCTATAACTCCCACGTGTCGAGGCACGACTTAGAGGCATAACCGCATAGTGGTTTTGTCGCAAGAAGGGTCATCTTCACACAATCCCATGTAATGAACAAGAATGGGATAAAGAGTTGGCTTACAATCGCCACTTCACACAATACATAAATAAATATCATACATCATCCAAAATACAATCATATAGACCGACTACGGTCAAAATACAGATGAAAATAAGACAACCCCAAAAGCTAGATCCCCGATCGTCCCAACTGGGCTCCACTACTGATCATCAGGAAAAGACACATAGTAACGACCACGTTCCTCGTCGAACTCCCACTTGAGATCGACGCCATCGTCTGCACTGGCATCGTCGGCACCTGCAACTGTTTTGGAAGTATCTGTGAGTCACGGGGACTCATCAATCTCACACCCGCGAGATCAAGACTATTTAAGCTTATAGGACAAGGAGGTGCAAGAGGTGGAGCTGCAGCGGCAAAAGCATATATGGTGGCTAACTTGCGCAAATGAGAGCGAGAAGAGAAGCAACGGAACGGACGTCAGCTAGCAATGACCAAGAAGTGGTCCTGAACACCTACTTACGTCATACATAACACAGACCGTGTTCACTTCCCGGACTCCGCCGAGAAGAGACCATCACGGCTACGCACGCATTTGATGTATTTTAATTGGGTCAAGTGACAAATTATCTACAACCGGACATTAACAAATTCCCATCTGCCTCATAACCGCGGGCACGGCTTTCGAAAGATAATACCCTGCAGGGGTGTCCCAACTTAGCCCATCATAAGCTCTCACGGTCAACGAAGGATAAACCTTCTCCCGGAAAGACCCGACCAGTCTCGGAATCCCGGTTTACAAGACATCTCGACAATGGTAAAACAAGACCAGCAAAGCCGCCCGAATGTGCCGACAAATCCTGATAGGAGCTGCACATATCTCGTTCTCAGGGCACAACGGATGAGCCAGACGTCGGGTTGGCATAGACCCTGGTTGCCCATGGGGCGCCGGACATCGCTCGGTTTGGGCCAGCACTCGAAGGAGCACTGGTCCGGGGGTTTAAAATAAAGATGACCCTCGGGCTCGCGAAAACCCGGGGGAAAAGGCTTAGGTAGCAAATGGTAAAACCAAGGTTGGGCCTTGCTGGAGGAGTTTTATTCAAGGCGAACTGTCAAGGGGGTCCCATAAATCACCCGACCGCGTAAGGAACGCAAACTCAAGGAACATAATCCCGGTATAACAGTAACTAGGGCGGCAAGAGTGGAACAAAACACCAGGCATAAGGCCGAGCCTTCCACCCTTTACCAAAATATATAGATGCATTAATTAAATAAGAGATATTGTGATATCCCAACATATCCATGTTCCGACATGGAACAACTTCAACTTCACCTGCAACTAGCAACGCTATAAGAGGGGCTGAGCAAAAGCGGTAACATAGCCAAACAACGGTTTGCTAGGAAAGGATGGTTAGGGCTGACATGGCTAAAATGGGAGACATGATATAGCAAGTGATAGGTAGCGGAGCATGGTAATAGAGCGAACAACTAGCATAGCAAAGATAGAAGTGATTTCGAGGGGTGGTCATCTTGCCTGCAAGATTCTCAGAGTTGTCGAAAGCTTGATCCTCGTAAGCGTACTCGACAGGTTCCTCGTTCACGAACTCGTCTCCCGGCTCTACCCAAGACAAGAACACAAACAAACGGAACCACAATCAACAACGAGAAATGCGCAAGCAACATGATGCAAAACATGTATGATATGCAAGATATGATATGCGAAGCATATGCGTGCTCCGGAAGGAAAATGATGAACATGGCAGTAACTTGGCAAACCAAGCATGCCACTAGAAAGGTGAGATGATTTCGGTCGAAATCGATATAAAGATCACCGGAATCGGATGCACGGTTTGCAAATGGCAAGCAAAATAAGGATGACACTAAACTGCGATAAACAGCAACATAGCACTTAAAATGCAACAAGTAACAAAGCTACAGCACCCCAACATAGTAACAAAGCACATGGCAGTAATCTACAGGAGAGGCTTGACAAAAGATGAACACTGAGCTACGGCTAGTTCACAACATATCAAGCTCAAACAAGCATGGCAAAAGTGCAAAAGATTACAGGTTCACAGACTTGGTGAAAAACTGGACATGGCAGAAATCAGCATCAGGTAGCTATGTTCAGAGCACGAAATCAACATGCTACAGGAACTTAACATAGCAAAACAAGGCATGGTAGTGTTCTACTAAATGCACATGACAAAAGTCCCTTAGTTACCATAAGCCAAAAAGGAACAGAAGATATGATGGCAAGCATGTAAACATAGCAAGTTTCGTTATCAGGTTTCAGACTTAGCAGAAAACAGAGCATGGCAGAAATAATAATATGTAGGCCTCTTTGTGAGCTTGATGCACTCACTACAGAGCAATGCATGACAAACCAAGCATACCTAAAGCAAGATGGAATGTTTATGAAGCTATCCATGGCAAGAAAAATTGCATAGCATGTATGGATCAACTACAATAAGCTTGGCAAAAATGCATATCATGTCAAGAATCTGCCAGAAATATTTTATAGCAAAAGTAGAGCAAGATTGAGTCATGCTATGGCACTCCATAATTGCAAACTATTGCAGGAATGGATCAATTACAACTATAGCTACACAACATCCTTACTGAACATCTCCAAAATATGCATGGATCTCTCTGTAGTATCAAGTTTACATGGCAACAAAATTACAGCAGACAAGGACTTAGAGAAATCACCAAGTCCCTGAAATCAGAAATATTACGGGGCATACTTTGCATCCTTGTGCTAGTCACCACAGAGATCACAAAAATACATGGACTACACCACTGGAAAGATGGCATGGCATACTTCAAAACACATGTAGAGCTCATGCTCAAAAGATGCATAGAATAAATGATACAAAAATGACAAATCTCCAAGTTCTGATAAGAACCAGAGATTAACAGCAACTAGCCCTCTTCCAACGAAGATTTGGGCATCAAGATGACCTCTAATGAACATGGTTCAATTGAACAAAATGAAGAGTATCACGAGGCGAACAATTTAACATATCACACGCGCGAATCGGAGCTACATGCACAAAGTTATAGCATTGGGAACAGGAGCACATGCAGAGAAAATTTCATGACCGCAAAAACGGAGGGGGGTCTCGGGTCAACCTTTGACCAGATCGGGATCGCGGTCAACAGGAGCTCGAGCTCGCCGGCTCGGTCGATGGCGATGGCGAGGCAGGGGCCGGCGGGGCCGACCGCGGCGAGGGGGACCGGGGCCGGAGGAGGGGCGCCGGCCGGAGGCGGTGGCGGGCGGCGGCGCCCGGAGCGGCGGACGGCGGAGGGGAGCACGGCCGGCGGCGGAGCACCCGAGGGCGGCGGCGGTGGCGGCGAGGAAGACCGGCGGGTCGGCGGGTCGGCGGGGCCGGGCGACCGGCGGCGGCGGCGACACGCGCGGGCGCGGGCGCGCTCGCGGGCGCGCGGCGGCGGGATGAGCCGGCGGGTCCGATCCGGGCCCGGCGGGCCTGGCGCGGCGGGATCGGCGGCGGGGGCGACGTGGCGCGACGCCACTGGCCGGGAGCGGCGGCGCGTTTGTCCGGCGGGCGCTGGACGCGTTCGCCCGCGGAGAGGGGAATATAGGGTTACGGGAGACTGCGATTTCGTTTTCGGGATGCCCACCTATTTATAGGTAGAGGGAGCTAGGAGACTCCAAATGAGGTGCGGTTTTCGCCCACACGATCGTGATCGAACGACCTAGAGCATGGAAGAGAGTTTGGTGGGTTTTGGGCTGGTTTTAGAGGGGTTTTTTGCTGGATACCCAAATGGACATTGCGGATGCCCGGTTAACCGTTGGAGTACCAAACAACCTCCGAATAGAACGAAACTTGACCGGTAGTCTACGGGTGGTATATTAAGACCACTTGACAAGCCTCGGTCCATTCCGAGAAAGTTTGACACACGCACACGAAAGAAAACAAGAGGGGGTGCACCGGAGGAGATAGGAGCGCCGGATTGGAAAACGGACAACGGGGAAAATGCTCGGATGCATGAGACGAACACGTATGCGAATGCAATGCACATGATGACATGATATGAAAATGCATGACATGAAAAAAAACAAAATGAAAGACAAAACCCGACAACGGAGGGAAAAACATAACACATAGCCGAAAATGGCAAGAGTCGGAGTTACAAATATGGCAAGTTACATGCGGGGTGTTACAGCCATGCAACAGATGCACTAGAGCTATAAATATATGAAAGCTCAACAAAAGAAACTAAGTGGGTGTGCATCCAACTTGCTTGCTCACGAAGACCTAGGGCATTTTGAGGAAGCCCATCATTGGAATATACAAGCCAAGTTCTATAATGAAAAATTCCCACTAGTATATGAAAGTGACAACATAGGAGACTCTCTATCATGAAGATCACGGTGCTACTTTGAAGCACAAGTGTGGAAAAAGGATAGTAACATTGTCCCTTCTCTCTTTTTCTCTCATCATTTTTTTATTTCTCTTTTTTTTGTTGGGCCTTCTCTTTTTTTCTTTGGCCTCTTTTTTTTAGTCCGGAATCTCATTCCGACTTGTGGGGGAATCATAGTCTCCATCTTCCTTTCCTCACATGGGACAATGCTCTAATAATGATGATAATCACACTTTTATTACTTACAACTCAAGAATTACAACTCAATACTTAGAACAAAACATGACTCTATGTGAATGCCTCCGGCGGTGTACCGGGATATGCAATGAATCAAGAGTGACATGTATAATAAATTATGAAAGGTGGCTTTGCCACAAATACGATGTCAACTACATGATCATGCAAAGCAATATGACAATCATGGAGCGTGTCATAATAAACGGAACGGTGGTAAGTTGCATGGCAATATATCTCGGAATGGCTATGGAAATGCCATGATAGGTAGGTATGGTGGCTGTTTTGAGGAAGATATAAGGAGGTTTATGTGTGATAGAGCGTATCATATCACGGGGTTTGGATGCACCGGCGAAGTTTGCACCAACTCTCAAGGCGAGAAAGGGCAATGCACGGTACCGTAGAGGCTAGAAAATTGTGGAAGGTTGAGAGTGCGTATAATCCATGGACTCACATTAGTCATAAAGAACTCATATACTTATTGCAAAAGTTTATTAGCCCTCGAAGCAAAGTACTACTACGCATGCCCCTAGAGGGATAGATTGATAGGAAAATACCATCGCTTGTCCCCGACCACCACTCATAAGGAAAGCAATAAAAGAACACCTTATGTGTCAAAATTGTCACACAACTTTTACCATACGTGCATGCTACGGGACTTGCTAACCTTAACACAAGTATTTCCCAGTTTCACAATTACTCAACTAGCACACTCTAATATTACCACCTTTATATTTTAAAACACTTATCAAGTATCAAACTTGTCATGATATTCAATGAACTCAATATGGAAGTTTTTATTATGCTCATCTTGGATGCCTACCACATTCGGATTAATTTTCACAATTAAAGCGAATTACCATGCTATTTAAGACTCTCAAAATAATATAAGTGAAGCATGAGAGATCAATAATTTCTATAAAAGAAAACCACCACCGTGCTCTAAAAGATACAAGCGAAGCACTAGAGCGAAAACTATATAGCTCAAAAGATATAAGTGAAGCACATAGAGTATTCTAACAAATTCCGAATCATGTGTCTCTCTCTAAAAAGGTGTGTACAGCAAGGATGATTGTGGTAAACTAAAAAGCAAAGACTCAAATCATACAAGACGCTCCAAGCAAAACACATATCATGTGGTGAATACAAATATAGCCCCAAGTAAAGTTATCGATAGACGAAGACGAAAGAGGGGATGCCTTCCGGGGCATCCCCAAGCTTAGGCTTTTGGTTGTCCTTGAATTTTACCTTGGGGTGCCTTGGGAATCCCCAAGCTTAGGATCTTGCCAATTCCTTTCCTTCAAAACACTGAAATAGGAAAAAACAGCAATTTGGGCTACGCCTCCAGTTAATAGGTTAGTCCCAAAAATAATATAAAAGTGTATAATAAAGCCCATTTAACATCCAAAACAGATAATATAATAGCATGGAACAATCAAAAATTATAGATACGTTGGAGACGTATCACCCATCAAGTCCCCTGTTAAGGACGAAGCTGCCATGAATGTGCTCCAACTGGAATCTCGTCTTGCTAGTGCCATGGACTACCTCTCACGACTGAAGGTGGTAGTGTCACAGATTGACACGGCGCTCTGGCCAAGGGTGACATTTCAGAATGATCTCGAGTCTCTGATGACTCGACTCAATGAGATCCCTGATTGAGTGTAGGAATGGAAGAAGTCATCCGCCCGATGCAGTGCTGATGTAGCTCTGTCTCTGGTTCATGTCCATTGCAAGGAGGCCAAGGAAGAGAAGCTTGCAACACTCAAGGTGGCCAATACTAAGAAGCTCGACTTTCAGTCCTTCATGGAGACCTTCATCGAAGCAGCTACTCGCATTGCAGACGGAATCGACCTGGACGAGTTCGTCGAGCGAGCCAGCCCTCCTCCTGCGGAGTGAACAAACTTTATGCCCTTATTAAATTTGCCTCGGAATGCTGAGTGATTTTGTAGCCGTTGAACTCCTTCGAGCCTGATGCCCGAGCACTTTGATCTGCGGTTCAGAACCTCGTGGGATTTATCTGGACTTGGTTTTTCTTTGAATATGCTTGTCTTTGCTTTCGCTGCCTTTGAATCTCTTGACTCCGAGTGGAACTTGTCTCTTCACTTGGAACAGACTTTTATATTTGTGACGCAGCTCTGAGGAGAGGGTTGCAGATGACCTGCACCTCGTCATCCTTGCGAATCAGGATGGAGCGGACGTTGTACTTATGGCGCAGCTCTGAGGAGAGGGTCGCAGACGACCTGCACCTCGTCGTCCTTGCGGATCGGGACGGAGCGTATGTTGTACTTATGGCGCAGCTCTGAGCAGAGGATCGCAGGCGACCTGCACCTCGTCGTCCTTGCAGATCGGGATGAAGCGTGTGGCCAAGTTCCTGAGTGAGAGGATTGCTCTTCACTCGGAGATTTTTAAACTTAGGCGAGTACAGGACTGCAGCTAAGCCTCCGAGTGAGAGGGTTGCTCTTCACTCGGTAGGATTTTTAAAACTTAGGCGAGTTCAGGACTGCGCAGAGCCTCCGAGTGAGAGGGTTTCTCTTCACTCGGTAGGATTTTTTAAAACTCAGGTGAGTACAGGACTGCAGCTAAGCCTCTGAGTGAGAGGGTTGCTCTTCACTCGGTAGGATTTTTTAAAACTTAGGCGAGCACAGGACTGCATCTAAGCCCCCGTGTGAGAGGGTTGCTCTTCACTCGGTGGGATTTTTTAAACTTAGGCGAGTACGGAACTATAGCTAAGCCCCCGAGTGAGAGGGTTGCTCTTCACTCAGTGGGATTTTTTAAACTTAGGCGAGTACAGAACTGCAGCTAAGCCCCCGAGTGAGAGGGTTTCTCTTCACTCGGTAGGATTTTTTAAACTTAGGCGAGTATGGAACTGCAGGTAAGCCCCCAAGTGAGAGGGTTGCTCTTCACTCGGTGGGATTTTTTAAACTTAGGCGAGTACAGAACTGCAGCTAAGCCCCCGAGTGAGGGGGTTGCTCTTCACTCGGTGGGATTTTTTTAACTTAGGCGAGTACGGAACTGCAACTAAGCCCCCGAGTGAGAGAGTTGCTCTTCACTCGGTAGGATTTTTTAAACTTAGGCGAGTATGGAACTGTAGCTAAGCCCCCGAGTGAGAGGGTTGCTCTTCACTCGGTGGGATTTTTTAAACTTAGGCGAGTATGGAACTGCAGCTAAGCCCCCGAGTGAGAGGGTTGCTCTTCACTCGGTGGGATTTTTTAAACTTAGGTGAATCGGGTTCGCGGCTAAGCCCCCGAGTGAGAGGGTTGCTCTTCACTCGGTGTTTGTTTGTGAAACTTAGGTGAATCGGGTTCGCGGCTAAGCCACCCACTGGGGGATTTTGAACATATGCATATGTAACAACAATCATTCATGAGACTGTAAAACTTCGTCTTTGGTAAACAAACTGGAAGGTACTTCTTATTACATCTCAACAGACTGAATGTTTAAGTATGAAAATGGCGGAGCAGCTCCACATTCCAAGCATGTGGCTCGTCTTTCTTGTGTTCCACGTTGTACATGTGATATGCTTCGTTGTGGAGCACCTTGGTGATGATGAAGGGGCCTTCCCAAGTGGGAGCAAGCTTGTGAGGCCGTTGCTGATCCACCCGGAGCACAAGGTCTCCTTCTTGAAATGCTCGACCTCTCACGTTTCTGGCATGGAATCGATGGAGGTCTTGCTGATAAATGGTCGATCGGATCAAAGCCATCTCTCTTTCTTCTTCCAAAAGATAAACAGCATCTTGTCGAGCTTGTTCTGCTTCGGCTTCTGAGAAGAGTTCTACTCGGGGTGCGCTGTGAAGCAAATCACTCGGCAGCACGGCCTCAGCCCCATAGACCATGAAGAAGGGAGTCCGACCGGTCGACCGATTTGGTGTTGTTCTCAACCCCCAAAGGACTGATGGTAACTCGTCTACCCAAGTGCCTGCCGCGTGCTTGAGTTCACGCATCAACCGAGGTTTTAGCCCTTGGGGGATCAAACCGTTTGCTCTCTCTGCCTACCCATTCGACTGCGGGTGCACGACAGACGCGTAGTCGACCCGAGTTCCTTGGGAAGCGCAAAATGTTCTGAACTCATCAGAATCAAAGTTGGAGCCATCTGTGATAATACTGTGAAGGACTCCATATCTAAATATTAGGTCTCTGATGAAACTGGTGGCAGTGCTTGAATCGAGATTCTTGATAGGCTTGGCTTCGATCCATTTAGTGAACTTGTCGACTGCTACAAGCAAATGGGTGAAACCACTTCTGCCGGTCCTCAGGGGTCCAACCATATCCAATCCCCAAACAGCAAATGGCCAGACGAGTGGAATGGTCTTCAAGGCTGATGCAGGCTTGTGGGACATGTTGGAGTAGAACTGACAGCCTTCACACTTGTTGACTATATCTTTTGCCATCTCATTTGCTCGTGGCCAATAAAATCCTGCTCGGTATGCTTTGGCCACGATGGTCCGAGAGGACGCATGGTGGCCACAGGTCCCCGAGTGGATGTCATTGAGAATCATTCAACCTTCTTCTGGCGTGATGCATCGCTGGGCGACTCCAGTAACACTTTCTCTGTAAAGTTGTCCACCTATCACGGTGAAGGCTTTGGATCGATGGACAATTTGACGAGCCTCATCTTCATCCTCTAGAAGTTCTTTCCTGAGCAGATATGCAATATATGGCACCGTCCAATCGGGGATGACGACTAAAACCTCCATGATCAGGTCAACCACGGCCGGGATTCAACCTCAGTCGGATCAGTGGGACTTTTCGGTTGCGGGGGCTCTTCTGTGAAAGGATCCTCTTGAACTGATGGGGTGTGAAGATGCTCCAAGAACACATTGCTAGGAATGGGCTCTCGCTTGGAACCTATCTTTGCCAAGTCATTAGCTGCTTGATTCTTCAGTCGGGGTATGTGGTGGAGCTCTAACCCTTCAAACTTCTTTTCCAATTTTCTCACTGCATTGCAATAGCCAGTCATAGCTGGGCTCCTGATGTCCCACTCCTTCATCACTTGATTGACCACTAAATATGAGTCGCCGTAAACCATTAGGCAACGGACGCCGAGTGAAATGGCCATACGCAACCCATACAGAAGTGCCTCATATTCAGCTTCATTGTTGGAGGAATCAAAGTGAATCTGGAGAACATAACTGAGTTTGTCGCCTCGCGGGGATACCAGGACTACCCCAGCACTAGAACCATTCAGCATCTTGGATCCATCAAAGAACATAGTCTAATGTTCCGAGTGAATCTGAGTCAGTTGTTGCTGCTCAACCCACTCGGCGAGGAAATCTGCTATTGCTTGGGACTTGATTGCTTTCTTGGCCTCAAACTTGATATCCAACGGAAGGAGTTCAATCGCCCACTTTGCCACTAGACCAGTTGCATCCCTGTTGTTCAGAATTTCTGACAATGGAGCGTCACTGACGACTGTAACCGAGTGATATGAGAAGTAATGTGCAACCTTCTTTGTGGTCAAGTAAATTCCATAAACAAGCTTCTGATAATGCGGATATCTCTGCTTGGATGGAGTCAAGACTTCAAAAATATAATACACTGGGCGCTGAACCTTGTAGGCTTTGCCTTCTTCTTCCTGCTCGATTGTGAGCACTGTACTGACAACTTGTCCAGTGGCTGCAATATAAAGCAGTAAAGGCTCTTTGCTGATTGGGGCAGCGAGCACCGGCTGGGTGGAAAGCAGGGCTTTGAGCTCTGCAAACGCCGCGTCAGCTTCAGCAGTCCACTCGAACTTGTCAAATTTCTTCATCAGTCAGTAAAGAGGCAATGCCTTTTCACTGAGACGAGAGCTGAATCGACTCAAAGCGGCCAAACAACTAGTAAGCTTTTGAACATCATGCACACTCACAGGGCGTTTCATTCGGAGGATTGCACCAACTTTCTCTGGGTTTGCAACAATTCCTTTTTCGCAAAACGAGGAAATCGAGTAACTTTCCACCTGGGACTCCGAATGTGCACTTCGACGGATTAAGCTTGATATCATATCTCCTCAGGTTGGCAAAGGTTTCAGCGAGGTCAGTCAGCAGGTCGGAACCTTTACGTGACTTGACCACGATGTCATCCATGTATGCTTCCACATTCCGACTGATTTGAGTGAGCAGGCACTTCAGTATCATGCGCATGAATGTGGCGCCAGCATTCTTGAGTCCAAAAGGCATGGTAACATAGCAAAAACACCCGAATGGGGTGATGAAAGCTGTTTTTATTTCGTCGGGTCCATACAGTCGGATCTGATGGTACCCGGAATAAGCGTCCAAAAAGGACAAACGCTCGCATCTCGCAGTCGAGTCGACGATTTTATCGATGCGGGGCAGAGGGAAATGATCTTTTGGGCAGGCCTGATTAATATGCTTGAAGTCAATGCACATACAAACTGAACCATCTTTCTTGGGAACCATGACAACATTGGCAAGCCACTCGGAGTGGTATATCTCTCGGATGAACTCAGCTGCTAGAAGCCGAGCCACCTCCTCGCCAATTGCCTTCTTTTTCTCCACGGCGGACCGTCAAAGATGCCCTTTGACAGGTTTTGCTTTTGGGTCGACTCGCAAACGGTGCTCAGCCTGTCCCCTGGGTACACCTGGCATTTCAGAAGGCTTCCATGCGAAGATGTCCCAGTTCTGACGGAGGAACTGGATGAGCGCTTCTTCCTATTTGCTGTCGAGTGTTGTTGAAATATGAGTCAGAGCAGCATTGGGGTCGGTCGGGTGAATGTGAACTGGCTTTCTCTCACCGGACGACTGAAATGCAGACTCTGAAGCAGGCTTCTTAGAACGCAACAAATCACTCGGATCTACATTTTTCTGATATTCTTGCATTTCCACTGCTGCCATCTGTTCATCGGCAATCTTTGAGCCCTTCTGGAGGCACTCTTCTGCTCTTTGTCGATTTCCAGTGACTGTGATAACGCCTTTGGGACCAGGCATCTTCAGCTTGAGGTACACGTAACATGGTCGAGCCATGAAACTGCCATATGCGGGTCTACCCAGAATAGCATGATAGGCACTGTGAAAATCCACAACTTCAAATGTCAACTTTTCCTTACGATAATTCGTCGAATCACCGAAAACCACATCAAGAGTAATCTGGCCGAGTGAGTCGGCTTTCTTCCCAGGGATGACCCCGTGGAATCGCATATTGCTTTCGCTGAGTTTGCACATCGGAATGCCCATCTCTAGGAGAGTCTCAGCATACAAAATATTCAGACCACTGCCACCATCCATCAAAACTTTGGTCAGTCGAGCACCTCCAACAACTGGGTCGACCACCAACGCTTGCCACCGCAGGGTAGCGACATGCATTGGATGGTCGGACTGGTCGAACATAATGGGAGTCTTTGACCACTTCAAATATGTGGGCGTTGCCGAAGCAACCATGTTCACTTCTCTGTTGATAACTTTCAGTCGACTTTTGCTCTCAACGTCAGTAAAAATCACTAAAGTGGCATTGACCTGAGGGTAACCATCGTCCTCTTCTTTGTCCTCGTCCTTATCAGACTCTTTCTCTTTCTCACTGGGTTGTTTCTCTCGGAACTGCTGGATAAGGAGCCGACACTGTCGAGTGGTATGCTTGGGGTAAATCAGATTACCCTCTTCATCCTTCTTGGTGTGTACATGACACGACAAATCCAGCACATCATTTCCTGCTTGATCTTTCACCTTCTTGGGGATCCAGGGCCCCTTAGGCTTTCCCTTGAACTTTCCTTGGGTCACAATTGCGGCCTCACCAGGACCTGCGGGTTCGGCTTTGCGCTTCTGCTTCTGATTGGAATTCCCTCCCCCGGTGTCCTAGGTGACTGGTTTGCTCTTGCCACTGCGGAGTCGGTCTTCTTCCTCGCCGTTAGTGTACCGAGTGGCTATTTCCATCATTCAGGTCAGAGTCATATCTCCTGTCCGACCCTGGCCGAACCTTCCAACATCAAGGAGAGATGCTTCATGGCTACATCGTCATTGCCGCCACCAATCTGCACAGCCACTCGGCAATCTTCCAGTCAAGTGTCTCGACTCACCGGTGAACTTGCTCACTCCCATTGCCAAACTGAAGTTGGGTGGAATCTCAGCAGCTTTGATGGCTCTGCTGAAACATTCAGATCCGGAGACATGAACTCTGCTGCCAGTCGGACGATCTCTATCGAGTCCTTCTCTATGTGCTCTGTTCCTGTCGACCAGACCTTGAACGAGAATTGACCTCGCATCAAACCCTGGCTCTCTTGGGTTGACTGGGACTCTCCGCTCATCGTTGTACGGGCGCCTGTCATCATATTGCCGGGGCACATATGATCCGCCCCTCGGAGGGGGCGTAGGCACTCGACGGCGGTCATCACGGCCGAGTCGATGATCATACTACTCGTGGTTCCGACCCAAGTACTGCTCTTGGCGATGCCCACACCCCTCATGCCGCGGAGGCGATCTTAGGATATGAGCCGACTGGACTGTGTCAGGCACCACAGATCTGCTATGGATCCTGTTGCGAGACTGAGAAACGGCTATGTTTTGCTCTCCTACTGCCCGGAGCAGCGCCCAGATCTGCATCAAACCTCTTCCAGCCTCTGATTGGGACGGCTAAATCGACTCTGCTATATGGGCCGCAGCTGTGAGATTCTGAATCAGAGTGCGGTATACCTGAGGTTCAGGCAGGAACAACTGCCACTGCCGTCGACTGGATTCAGGAATTTGACGTCGAGTGCGCTCTTCGAGTGAGTGCTGAAGGTTCTCCAGCCGCGCGCGCTTAGCCAAAGTGGCCAGGAGCGAAGCCTCCAAGGCCTGAACCTCGGCGGTCTCCCCGATGATGGGAGTGTGGAGGGCCTCCATGTTGCGATGGTGCAGCTCCTCCCTCTGTTGTGAAGTGAGGGCTTCAGGATGATATTCCTCATGAATGCGCGATGGGTCGCCGCCGCTGCGATGCATACCAGGCGGGCTGCGCGGTGTGTTGACCATCAGGACCTCTGCTGCAGGGTCGCTGCTGTCGCACTCAGATAGGGTCTCGACGGAGCCAGTCGAACAGGCCGTAGAGAGATTCGTCGGGCTCGATTGCCGCGACTTGAGGGGTGGCCAACTGATGGGCCACCGCATGCTTTACCCACCGCTGAAGCCGCGATCGACCGGATCGCTTGCGGCGGCGAGCAACGGGGAGCGAAGACGCTACGGGAGCTGACCGATACTGGGTCGACGGCTGCCGCAGAAGGACGTCGCGGACGCATGCGCGGAAGTGCGTCGCCCCACGGACGGGGAGCGTCTCGACGTCAAGGGGGGCTTCCTGGAGCCAGGAAGAATCGTCGGCGATGAAGACGAGCGCGCCGAGATGGATCTCGCGGCCCTCAGCCAAACCGCCGCCAGAAACCATGATCATGGGAATCAGAAAAATCGCAACCTCACCGAAAAGTCGCTAAGACACCAGCCCCACGGTGGGCGCCAACTATCGTGGTTCTAAGTCTGACTGTAGAATATAGGGGTACGTAGGAGGAGGCAAGATCCTAGCTACGGTGAGATTGTACACGCAAGGTTTACGAGTTCAGGCCCTTCTCAGAGGAAGTAATACCCCTATGTCTCGGTGCCCGGAGGCTGGGTCGACTGGATTATGCGTGAAGTTATAGGGGGTGCGAACCCTTGTGCCAGTGGAGGGAGGTGGCTTATATAGAGTACGCCAGGACCCCAGCTAGCCCACATTACAAGGGGTTCAATGTACATAAAGGTGAGACGTTACTGGTAACGCCAATAATAAAGACATATAAATGATCATTAAGACTAGGGAGTGGACGCCTGACCGTTGCCATCCTGGGTGACTTTAGACCTTCTATACTCCGAGTGGTTTCTGGTATGGTCGAATGAGTATTTCCTGGTCGAAAGGAATTGGGTTATCCGAGTGGAGTTGTTGGTCGAGTGAGTTGCACTCTGATGTGATTTCAATCGGTAGATGCTGCTGTACTTTGAATGCCTTTGACCTTAGGGCAATGTCCTTGGGGAGGGCGTCTAGGTCAGGCCTATTACCCTACCCTAGGTACATGTCATCGTCAGCTGGCGAGCGTCGCTGAATGTGCAGCAGCGGCAGGCACCGTATTGCATTTGTCCAGCTCGTCGGTAGGCTCCTCCTCTTCCTCTTACTGAGTGCCCTCGGCAGAGGAGAGGCTGCCGGAAGTAGCACAAAGCCCCTCCGTAGTAGTAGTATTTAGGGCCTATTTTGTTCAGTTCATCTGACTATAGATGTGTGGTGGAACTGTACAACGTACTTAAAATTAGCTAGTATATATAGTTGAACTAGCTATTTCAGTACGTGGTTGGCAACAATTGGGGAAAAGTTTGGTTGGTTCAGCTGTCGAGTTGAACTGCTTGTATAAATTAAGAACGACTGCTTAATCTATGAATGAAATCTATGCTTAATTACTGAATTTTAGTTGCAAAAATTAGATAGTGCTAGTGATTTTTAGCTGCATATTTTGACAAATCGCAGTGTTACAAGGATTGACAAATGGCAATGTTACTAGATCAACAAATGTCAATCTTTCCAGTTTGACAAATGGCAACATACCCAATATGACATATGCAAATCTTACCAAATTGTTTGTACGTGGTTGCACACGGGTCATCAAAAACAACCGTTTGCGTTGAAGGGATGCACAAATCCTGCGCTGCGAATTTTCCCTCGACTTAAGGGGGAAGACCATAGCTCTCACTTTGCATACGGGTGTTCTATCTAAAACGTTTGCGATCAAGAGCTGCAGAAATCCTGCTCGGCACATTTTCTCTTGGCTCCCTGGGGAAGCTGTCGGTTTGCATATGGGTGTTCTAACGAAAACGTTTGCTATCAAGAGCTGCACAAATCCTGCTAGGCACATTTTCCCTTGGCTTCCTGGGGAAGTTGTCGGTTTTGCATACAGGTGTTCTAACTAAAACATTTGCGATGAGTGTTTTATATTTAAAAACCGAATTAAACTGTGGCTTGGGTGCCATTAATGGAGAGGATGGGAGCAAGGCGGGCGGCCATGGAAGTCAAAGGGCTTGCTTTCCGGTGAGCCTGCGCGGCGTACAGCTCGCACGCTTCCCGGTGAGCCTCCGCATTGGAGTACAGCTCGCACGCCTCCCGTTTAGTCAAGCACTCAAGCACCTGTCCGCACGGCACCTCCTAGCCATTAAAAGAGTGAGGTGTGGCGTCACGTGAATGGTTGACAAAACGCTCACAATTTATATGCACTGGAGCATGTGCATGTAGTTCAAATTTGAATTATGCACATAAAATGCCTAGAAAACACAAGTAATGTATAAAAATGTCCAAACGAACCCCGAAAAATTCCAAAATAAAAAAAACACTCCTCTTGTTCTATGTTGACACTAGAATTTTTTTGAAAACAATAAGAGGGAACGGATATCGTTTCGTCCCCGAAGGTGGCACGTTCCCTACCGAAACCTTCACGCTTGTTGTGAGAAGCTCTGGTTTGTGAGACGCTTATAGCCAAACCTGCCCCAAATGGGACAAAAAAATTACCATGGCATGTTGATGCCGCTCCATGATAGCATGTGAAGTTTCATGAATTTCAGACGAGTTTTGGATTTACTAGAATTTAAAACCAAGTATTGCGGCCGAGAGACGGTGGCAGGGTGTTTGAAATTCATTCCCATTTCTTGCACGGGACCTAAGCATGCAACCAAGGACACAGATTTGATTTTTCAACCAGTTTATATGCACTGGAGCATGTTCGTGTAGTTCAAATTTGAATTATGCACCTGAAATGCCTATAAAACCAAGTTAATGTGTAAAAATGTCCAAACGAACCCCGAAAAATTCCAAAATTAAACACAACACTCCTGTTATTCTATGTTGACACTAGAAATTTTTTGAAAGCAATAAGAGGCAACGGACATCGTTTCGTCCCCAAAGGTGGCACGTTCCCTACCGAAACCATCACGCTTGTTGTGAGAAGCCTTGGTTTGTGAGACGCTTATACCCAAACCTGCCCCAAATGGTACAAAATTTCTACCACGGCATGTTGATGCCGCTCCATGATAGCATGCCAAGTTTCATGAATTTTAGACGAGTTTTGGATTTACTAGAATTTAAAAACCAGGTATCTCAATGTTTGCGGCCGAGTGACGTTGGCAGGGTGTTTGAAATTTATTCCCATTTCTTGCATGGGACCTAAGGATGGAACCAAGGACACAAATTTGATTTTTCAACCAGTTTATATGCACTGGAGCATGTGCATGTAGTTCAAATTTGAATTATGCACCTGAAATGCCTAGAAAACCAAGTTAATGTGTAAAAATGTCCAAACGAACCCCGAAAAAAATCCAAAATTAAACACAACACTCATGTTGTTCTATGTTGACAGTACAAATTTTTTGAAAGCAATAAGAGGCAACAGATATCGTATCGTCCCCAAAGGTGGTAGTTCCCTACCGAAACCATCACGCTTGTTGTGAGAAGCTCTGGTTTGTGAGACGCTTATACCCAAACCTGCCCCAAATGGGACAAAAAATTTACCACGGCATGTTGATGCCGCTCCATGATAGCATGCCAAGTTTCATGAATTTCAGACAAGTTTTGGATTTACTAGAATTTAAAAACTAGGTATCTCAATGTTTGCGGCCGAGTGACGGTGGCAGGGTGTTTGAAATTCATTCCCATTTCTTGCATGGGACGTAAGCATGGAACGAAGGACACAAATTTGATTTTTAACCATTTTATATGCACTGGAGCATGTGCATGTTCAAATTTGAATTATGCACCTGAAATGCCTACAAAACCAAGTGAATGTGTAAAAATGTCCAACGAACCCCGAAAAATTCAAAAATTAAACACAACACTCCTGTTGTTCTATGTTGACACTAGAATTTTTTTGAAAGAAATAAGAGGCAACAGATATCGTTTCGTCCCCAAAGGTGGCACGTTCCCTACCGAAACCATCGCGCTTGTTCTGAGAAGCTCTGGTTTGGGAGAAGCTTATACCCAAACCTGCCCCAAATGGGACAAAAATTTTACCACGGCATGTTGATGTCGCTCCATGATAGTATGGCAAGTTTCATGAATTTCAGACGAGTTATGGATTTACTAGAATTTAAAAACCAAGTATCTCAATGTTTGGGGCCGAGTGACGGTGGCAGGGTGTTTGAAATTCATTCCCATTTCTTGCATGGGACCTAAGCATGCACCGAAGGACACAGATTTGATTTTTCAACCAATTTATATGCACTGGAGCATGTGCATGTAGTTCAAATTTGAATTGTGCACATAAAATGCCTAGAAAACCCAGTTAATGTATAAAAATGTCCAAACGAACCTCGAAAAATTCCAAAATTAAACACAACACTCCCGTTATTCTATGTTGACACTAGATTTTTTTTGGAAGCAATAAGAGGCACCGGATATATTTTCATCCCCAAAGGTGGCACGTTCCCTACCGAAACCATCACGCTTGTTGTGAGAAGCTCTGGTTTGGGAGAAGCTTATACCCAAACCTGCCCCAAATGTGACAAAATTTTTACCACGGCATGTTGATGCCGCTCCATGATAGCATGCCAAGTTTCATGAATTTCAGACGAGTTTTGGATTTACTAGAATTTAAAAACCAAGTATCTCAATGTTTGCGGCCGAGTGACGGTGGCTGGGTGTTTGACATTCATTCCCATTTCTTGGATGGGACCTAAGCATGCAACCAAGGACGCATATTTGTTTTTTCAACCAGTTTATATGCACTCTAGCATGTGCATGTAGTTCAAATTTGAATTATGCACCTGAAATGCCTACAAAACCAAGTTAATGTATAAAAACGTCCAAACGAACCCTAAATAATTCCAATTTTTTTGACGACATACCTATAGTTGCATATTCACTGCAGATAAAAGTCTAGCAATTCAAACACCATCCTTTGCAACTGTGACCCCATTATGTAATTCAAATCAAGACGAAAAATCAAGTAGATTGTACACAGTTTATTATCACCAACCATGTGAGATGTAGCACAAAATATCTTGGAGCATCGTCGATGTATAGTACGCCTATGGCTTACGCGAGAAGGTGCGTTGGCTACAGTCCACAGCCGGCGTGTCAAGCACACTAGCTCACTCCCCAAATATCATTTCACTGTTCAATCATCGCCGGTGAAAGATGGGGACGTGGACCTGTGTTGTGAGGGCAACTTCGGCGGCCCACTCCGGCGAGAGCGCGGCCGCAGCCGCCAGGCGCGTGCAAACAAGCTTCGTGAGGGCGATCGCAATCTGCGTCCGGGCGGCCAAGGTAGCCCAAACGGCCGCTGTTGCTTCTTAGGCGGCGGCAACAACATCTGCCTCGGGGATAGCAACTGGCGAGAGCGGCACAACAGCTGTCCGTTCCGTAGTGGCGGCCTTAGCCCTGATGGAGGCTGCCCACCACCATGTCGAGGTTGTCCATGCCCAGCTCGTGGCGATCACCGCACAAATCGAAGAAAGCTTCTCCGACAACGGTCGGCAACCCATGGCCGAAGAGTTGACAATCGCCGAGAGAGTTCGAGCAGCCATCCGTTCCTGCGCGGCATACCTTGCCACGACGGAGCCGCCAAAGCCCAGATCGCGTCCACCCATGCCCACCTCGTGGCGGCCTATTCCAAAGATATGGTGGACGCGGATGGCGAGATGCTTGCCAAGTATGGTGCGATTGATGCCATGGAGCCCCTTCCCCAGGAGACCGTCGGGCGCGAGCTGGACATGGAGGCAGCGGCGGAGATCGACGAGCACCAGCCATAGTAGTACTCTTTGTTTTGTTTAATTAAGAGCGTCGGTCTTTAATTTGTTAGAGTAATGTTTAGGTCAGCTAGCTCTGTTTAATTGCTGAACTTGCTCAATTAAGAAGTGTGGGTGTGTTGTAGTCTCCTTTGTGTACCCAAATTATGCAATGACGTGGATGACCACTGTAACCATGGAAATTCGAACCAAAATTTTCGACGTTCAAACTCATCACACACGGGTTAAGCTATCTGAATCATTTGTGATGTTCACATATCGTACACAGTTCTGAATAAGGGACCGTGTCTGATGACACTTTGCGCGCTAGTTTTTTCGCTGAAGCGATTCCAAATTTTTGGCTTCCGCGGAAATATCTACCTCCCCGCCCCCTCCCCCTTACCAAAAACCACATTTCCCCTGTTTCTGCCTTCCTTTCCAAGCTGAATCCTTCACTCCTTGCTTGCAGCGCCGCCTCCTCACCGGCGACCCTCCTTCACGCTGCTCGGCCTCGCCTATCCAGGCAGGTAATCCACACCCGACCCCCATCCTCCTCCTCCTTCCACGTCCCACATGCCCCAACCGCCGGCGCGAGCGCGACACCTTCCACCCAAATCACCGACCCCTCCACCAAATAAGTGCCGCCCTAAGCCATGGTGCACGCAGTTTAGCCAGGATCTCAAGGAGCATTTGGCAGCGGAGAAGCAAATCGCGACCGCACGCACAGATGAGGTCGCGATGGCTGCCATTCGTGCTGACCCCCAGATCTTGCAGGAGCATCTTGCCATTTGCTAGCTACGCCGGTTAAGCATGCTCGGTTTACCCGTTGCATGTGCTGCTCCTGCCTTCCTTCACAAATTGTAGTGAATTGTGCTATCTAATTTTACCATGCAATCTGTTGCTCTAGTGTATATGTTCTATATGTCGTGCAGTGTGGTGCTCACTTATTAACTATTTTGTTAATTAGTTGTCGTCTTCAGTTAACTGTTGTCGGAGTAAATGGCCACGGGTAGCCTAACCGACTGCCCCTGGTTCTTCTGAAAAAATTATCAGGCCTTCGGGCCTCCAAGCACTCCAAGCATTGGGCCGCCTTCCCTGGCCGGCTACCTCTGAAGCCGACTCCCGGAAGGCGACCCAGCCTCAGCAACCCCTCCCCGGGACGACTACGGGGTAGCCGACTCCAAGAAGCCGGCCAAGAAGAACGCCGACTCCAAGAAGCCGGCCGAGACCACAACCACCAAAGCTACACCCACATAACGGTGACAAGACGGGGTGTGGCCACAGTGCGGCCCACTACCCCCGAGGCCCGAGGCAGGCATGGCCACAGGAGGCCGTACGGGATGACCGTCTCCTGTTCGGCTCGGCACTGTAGCCATGCCAGCCTCAACGTCATCCACGACCGACTCCTGTACGGCCCGCAGGCGCCGGGCCCCTTCCGCCAGAGAGAGGCGCGGAGGCGGCCCGGCCTCCCCCAGTCGACCGAGGGTGTAGCCGGCCCCCAGAAGCCGGTTACCCCCTTCCTCGAAGCAGGAGCCCCATTAAGGAGACAAGACGAGGTAAGGCTACAGTGAGAGCCCCCGAGGCGGCCCACTGTAGCCACGCTTACCTCGACAAAGCCCTCGTCATCAGAGGCGAGGCTACAGGAAGCAGCCGCCGACAAGACCCTAGGCGGTGGGGCCGGCCTGTCGACCAAGAAGCCGGCAGCCGGCGGGACCCACCAGTCGGCGGGACCCAACAGCCGGCGGGACCCAACAGCCGGGGAGCGTAGACACTGACGGCTGGGACCAGTGCCCAGCCAGATTACCATTGTACCCCCGGGGGGTAGGTCTATATAAACCCCCCGGAGCACCCATGCAAAGGGTTAGCTTCTGAATACAGCACACACACCATAGAGATAGAGAGAAGCAAGAGCTAGCCTTGTTCTTCTTCTCCCTTGAACCCAACAGCTCAAGGAGCGATTGTAGCTACCTTTCCTTGATCTAGTTATCATGCGGAGACCCCGCAGAGCAGGACTAGGGGTGTTATCTCCTCGGAGAGCCCCGAACCTGGGTAAGATCCGCCAGCGTGCATGTCTTCGCCTCATCCCGTTTCCAGGCACCGGCGATGTCTTATTGGCACCCACAATGATAAGCCATCCGTTGGCATATGTCGCACCAACCACCCGACATTTGGCGCCCACCGTGGGGACAGGTGCACCGTCGTCCGGAGACCTGTTCTGTACGGGAACCCTCTTCCTCCCCCGCGAGCGCAGCCAGCCTGCTGCGCCCGATGGCGTTTGCCTCGACGCGCTGCAAGGCGTCGACGACGCCTGCGCAGCGAGCTGCCTCGCCGATCTGCTTGGCGAGACTCGCATCTCCAACGAGCCTGCGTCCGACGCAGGCACCGACTACCCCGAGAACTGCCTCGTCGGCGTCCTCGACCAGCTTCACGTCTCCAGCAAGCCTGCTGCAGACATGGAGTCGGTCGGCTCCACCGACCCGATGCTCATCGACTCCGACACAGCATCGCTTGACGCCTTCCCCTCCGATGTGGTGGTCTTCGACGACCCCCTCCCTCGAGCTGACAGCGGCAGCAGCGCTGTCACCGAAGTGCTGGTCATCAGCCACGTCGCCAACTCGGGTGAGAATGCCCACGACGCCCTGCAAGCGGCAATGCACGACCTCTCCGTCGCCATCCCGGCCGACGCCGACGCCGAGACCCTGGAGGCACGCCGCCTTGCCCTCATCGCGGAGGGCCAGAAGATAGCCTCCATGAGACGCCTCACCGAGGCCCACCAGCGCGAAGTCGACCGCGCCGCCTTCGGTACGCCGATGCCTAGCGGTCCGAGCCGAGCCGGCTTCGTCCAGAAGCGCGGCGCAGCCGTCGCCAGCATGTTGGGGGCAGATCGCCCCATCTATGCCACCCCGCTCGAGAATCTGCGAGCCGCTCAGGCGGCTGCAGAAGAGCTCAATGGGCTGGGAGCCGATGAGCTCCCCTACATGGCAAGACGGATCCAGCAGCTGATCGACGCGGCTGCAGAACAGCACGAAGCCGGCGCCCGTGCTGATAGTCATCCCCCGCGCCGGGAGCACGCCGCGACGTCCCGCTCGCCGACTGCGAGCGGCGCGCGCCAGAAGAAAGACAAGGAGCCGGCTGCCAGCCGCAGCCGGACTCGCATTACCATCGAGCGCGACGCGGAAGGCCGCCCTCGAGCAGTTGAACACCAAGGAAATCTGCCTCCTCCCCCGCCTCGAAGAGAAAGACGCCTCACTCCGCCGCCTATCACACACCCGACTCTTGGCGACCGACTCGGCCGCCGAGAAGGAGTCAGCGAGAACGACGCCCGCCACAGGATCGACCGCCTTGCTCGATCCTTGGCGTTAGAAGAAGAAGACGATGTCGGCCCGCCATGCTTTGGCCCCCGCATCCGCGACGAGCCCTTCCCCAAAGGGTTCTCGCTCCCCAGAGACACGCCCAAGTACAACGGCTCGGTGAAGCCGGAAGATTGGCTCATCGACTACTCCACGGCCGTCAGCATAGCCAACGACAACCGGCGCGTCACCGTGAAGTACGTCCCCCTCATGCTGCAAGGCACGACGTGCACATGGCTCAACAGCCTCAAGCCCTACAGCATCAACAGTTGGCTGGACTTCACCGAAGTCTTCGTCCGCAACTTCACCAGCACCTACAAGCGGCCTCCCAAGCCTCACCAGCTCTCCCTCTGCGTCCAAGGGCCCAACGAGTCGACCCGCGACTACCTCACGCGATGGGCCGAGCTCCGCAACTCCTGCGAGGGGGTGCACGAGGTCCAGGCCATCGAGTACTTCACCGCCGGGTGCCGAGAGGGCGCCCTCCTCAAGCACCGACTCCTCTGCGACGAGCCGGCTACCCTCGATGAGTTGCTGGTCATCGCGGACAAGTACGCCACAGCTGACTCCTCAATGAAGACGGAGCTCCGAGTGGACGCCTTGGGGAAAGTGATTGCTCCGGCTCCTAAGACGCCGGCTGGCGACCCTAATCGGCGCCCCTACCAGAACGACCACAAGCGCAAGGCCCCCATGCCGACTTCCTCCAGTCGGCAGGTGGCCACAGTTGAAGATGAGCAGCCCGAAGAACGGCCCGCTCCCAAGAAGAAGGGTGGAAGGCCGGCTTGGCAGCCGTCTTTCTCCTACGAACAAGCTCTCGACGCCCCCTGCAAGTTCCACAGCGGCGCGAAGCCGTCCAACCACACAACCCGGAAATGCCACTGGCTCACCCGCATCACCAAGGGCGAGGGGATGTTGCCGCCTCCCGGCCCGCCGCCTCCAGCCCCCCTGCAGCCGGCAGCTCGGCCGGCAGTCGGCGCCATCCAAGACGAATTTCCCGAAGAGCACGCCGCCTACGTCGTCTTCACTAGTCAAGCCGACGACAAGCGCAGCCGACGCCGACAGCATCAAGAAGTGAATGCAGTCGCCACTAGCACTCCCGAGTTCATGCACTGGTCAGAAAAACCAATCAGCTGGAGCCAGGCCGACCACCCAGAGGTAATGCCTTCGCCTGGCTCCTATGCAATGGTCTTGGATGTCACCCTCGCGACGGAGAGGCGAGCTGCCAGATTTTCCCGCGTCCTGATAGATGGCGGAAGCAGTATCAACATACCGTACCGCGATACCATGGAGAAGCTGAACGTCAAAGCGAAGCAGCTCATGCCGAGCCGCACCGTCTTCCATGGTATCGTCCCTGGCCTGTCTTGCTCCCCAATCGGCAAGATCAAAATGGATGTTCTCTTCGGAGACAAAGATCATTTTCGCCGAGAAGCAATATGGTTCGAGGTAGTGGATTTGGAGAGCCCCTATCATGCACTGCTTGGCCGACCTGCCCTGGCCAAGTTCATGGCTGTGCCCCACTACGCCTACCTGAAGATGAAGATGCCGAGCTCGAAGGGGATCATCACGGTAGCCGGCGACTACAAGAAGTCCATCGAGTGCGCCATGGCCAGTAGCCGGCTGGCCGAGTCCCTCATGGTGGCAGAAGAGAAGAAGATGTTGGAACGGGTTGTGGCCATGGCCGGCAAGCAGCCGGCCTTGTCCCCCAGCCCCAAGGATTGTGATGCGCAGGGCTCCTTCCAGCCTGCCAAAGAGACGAAAAAGATACCTCTGGACCCGGAGAACCCGGAGAGGTTCGCTGTCATTGGGGCGAACTTGGACAGTAAATAGGAAGGCGAGCTCGTCGACTTCCTCCGTGAGAATCGAGACATCTTTGCATGGTCCCCAAAGGACATGCCGGGTGTCCCGAAGGATTTCGCCGAGCACAAATTACATGTCCGAGCTGATGCGAAGCCGGTCAAGCAGCCCCTCCGCCGACTGTCAGAAGAGAAGCGAAGAATTGTGGGAGAAGAGATAGCCCGGCTCCTTGCCGCTGGCTTTATCATGGAAGTGTTCTTTCCAGAGTGGCTTGCCAACCCAGTTCTGGTTCTGAAGAAGAATAACAAGTGGCGTATGTGTATAGACTACACTAGTTTGAACAAGGCCTGCCCAAAGGATCCGTTTGCTCTGCCACGGATTGACCAAGTGGTAGACTCCACAGCCGGATGCGAGCTGTTAAGTTTTTTGGATGCGTACTCAGGGTACCATCAGATCAAGTTGGACCCAGCTGACCGCCTGAAGACTGCCTTCATCACACCCTTTGGAGCTTTCTGCTACCTGACTATGACATTCGGCTTGAGGAATGCCGGTGCCACTTTTCAGCGTTGCATGCAGAAATGCCTCTTGAAACAACTCGGCAGAAATGCCCACGTCTATGTAGACGACATTGTGGTGAAGACAGAGAAGCGCGGTACCTTGCTGGAAGACCTGAAAGAAACATTCGCCAACTTGCGCCGATTCCAAGTCAAGCTCAACCCCGAGAAGTGCGTGTTCGGAGTGCCAGCCGGCCAGCTGCTGGGCTTCCTGGTCTCCGAACGCGGCATCGAATGCAACCCTGTCAAGATCAAGGCCATCGAGAGGATGGAGATTCCCACAAAACTGCGAGATGTGCAGAAATTCACTGGCTGCTTAGCCTCCCTGAATCGTTTTATCAGCCGACTAGGAGAGAAGGCTCTCCCCCTGTACCGACTCATGAAGAAGTCCACTGACTTCGAGTGGAACGACCAAGCCGACCAAGCCTTCCATGAGTTGAAGAAAATGCTGACCACTCCGCCTGTCCTGGCGGCGCCGACTGAGAAGGAGCCCATGCTCCTCTACATCGCCGCGACTAGCCGAGTCGTCAGCACTGTTGTTGTGGTCCAGCGCCCGGAGGAAGGCCGAGCCCAGCTAGTCCAGAGGCCGGTGTACTATCTCAACGAAGTGCTATCCAGGTCAAAGCAAAACTACCCGCACTACCAGAAGATGTGCTATGGGGTGTACTTCGCTGCCAAGAAACTGAAGCCCTACTTCCAAGAGCACCCCATCACGGTCGTATGCACTACCCCGCTCGCCGAGATCATAGGCAGCCAGGATGCATCCGGCCGGGTGGCAAAATGGGCCATTGCATTGGCGCCCTACACAATCTTCTACCAACCCCGCACCGCCATCAAGTCGCAAGCATTGGCCGACTTCCTCGTCGACTGGGCTGAGACCCAGTACCTACCACCGGCTCCCGACTCTACCCATTGGCGGATGCACTTAGACGGGTCCAAGATGCGCACCGGCTTGGGAGCCGGCATCGTCCTCACCTCTCCCAAAGGCGACAAGCTCAAGTACACGCTGCAGATCCACTTCGCCGCCTCCAACAACGTGGCCGAGTACGAGGCGCTCGTACACGGGCTCCGGCTAGCCAAAGAGCTTGGCATACGCCGGATCCTGTGCTACGGCGACTTAGACTTGGTGGTTCAGCAATCGTCTGGCGACTGGGACGCCAAGGACGCGAACATGGCGAGTTATCGATTCCTCGTCCAGCAGATAAGCGGATACTTCGAGGGGTGCGAGTTCCTCCACGTGCCAAGGGCCGACAACGACCAAGCAGATGCCCTAGCACGGATCGGCTCCACCCGACAAGCCATACCGACTGGCGTCTCCCTCCAGCGCCTCCTCAAGCCGTCCATCAAGCCGTCTCCAGAGTCGGATTCCATCTTCGTACCACCTGCGCCAGATACAGCCGGATCCGACTGGAGAAACCCCGCAGGCGGCACGGGGACTTCGACAACTGGCCCGGGGACTGCCGTAGTCGCACCCGACCCGGGGACTTCAGAACCCGGCCCGGGGACTGCAGCAGTCGGCCCGGGGACTACAACGACACAAGAAGCAGTGGCCGACTCACCCAACCCACCCACCCGAGTCATGGTGGCTACATTAACAGAAGAAGAAGTCACAGCTCCCTCATGGGCCCAGCCCATCCTCAAGTTCCTAGTCAGCAGAGAGCTGCCGGCTGATGAGATCTCAGCAAGACTAGTGCAACGACGAGCCGCAGCATATACAATAATCAACAGAGAGCTTGTGAAGCGCAGCGTCACTGGAGTCTTCCAGCGTTGTGTCGAGCCAGAAAAAGGAGTGGAAATCCTCAAAGACATCCACCAAGGCGAATGCGGCCACCACGCAGCCTCAAGATCACTTGTGGCCAAGGCTTTCCGCCATGGTTTCTTCTGGCCGACTGCCTTGGAGAATGCTAAAGAAATAGTCAAGAGCTGCAGAGGATGCCAAGTTTTTAGTTCCAAGCAACACCTGCCGGCTTCTGCACTCAAGACCATTCCCCTCACCTGGCCTTTTGCCGTCTGGGGACTGGACATGGTGGGCCCTTTCAAGACAGCCCGCGGCGGCTTGACGCATCTACTTGTCGCTGTGGACAAGTTCACGAAGTGGATCGAAGCAAAGCCGATCAAAAAGCTGAACGGGCCGACTGCCGTGACATTCATCACCGAGATCACTACTCGGTACGGCGTGCCGCACAGCATCATCACCGACAACGGCACGAATTTCGCCAAAGGAGCACTGGCACGTTTCTGCGCGACGCAGGGCATCCGACTGGACTTAGCGTCCGTTGCCCACCCGCAGTCAAACGGCCAGGTCGAGCGAGCAAATGGACTCATCCTCTCCGGCATCAAGCCCCGACTGGTTGTACCACTGGAGCGATCGACCGGCTGCTGGCTCGAAGAGCTGCCAGCTGTCCTCTGGAGCCTGCGCACTACACCCAACAAGTCAACCGGCTTCACTCCATTTTTCCTCGTGTACGGTGCCGAGGCTGTCATCCCAACAGACATCGAGTTCGACTCGCCTCGGATCACCATGTACACGGAGGAGGAGGCCAAAGAAGCAAGAGAAGACGGCGTGGACCTACTGGAAGAAGGCCGGCTGCTAGCACTCAGCCGGTCCGCCATCTACCAGCAAGGGCTGCGCCGCTACTACAACCGCAAGGTCAAGCCAAGATCCTTCCAAGAGGGCGACCTTGTGCTCTGGCTGATCCAGCGAACAGCCGGCCAGCACAAGCTCTCGGCCCCTTGGGAAGGCCCCTTCGTCGTCAGCAAGGCACTCGGCAACGACTCCTACTACTTGATCGACGCGCAAAAACCAAGAGCATGCAAGAGAGACGACTGCGGCAAGGAGTTGGAGCGACCATGGAACGCAAACCTCCTGAGACGATTTTACAGTTGAAAGCAGTATGTATCATGCTACCCTTTTTTGTATTAAGTACAAACCAACAGGCCCCCCGAGCAGTACTCGGGGACTTCCCTTGTTTATCCATGAATGACAAGTGTCATATCCATGAATGTATTATTACATTTTGAATTCTTGTCTGGCACCGGGTTCGACTAGTCGGCCCGGGGACTGGCCGCCTTGAGCTATATTGAAAGTTCTACCTGAAGTCAGAAAAGTAGTGTGCCGGCTCCCGAGTCCCCTCTTGTTGAAAGTCGCAGCTCGAAGAACCGACTGTCCGACTAGCAAGAGGCAAGGCAGAAAGGATGCCCACACGAAAAATGGCTAAGGAACTATGAACCTATATAGCAAAGAGACGGCCTCCAAACATGCCTGCCGGCTGCCAGAACAGCCGGCTGGCCGGCTTCCTAAACACTTAGCTTTAGTCCAGCAAAGCTAAAGTACTCCTCCCCCCAATTGGCCAAGCACTCCTCCAGCTACAGATTGCAGAGCAACTGTTGGATTGGGGAGGCGGCAACCAAGGGAGGGCGGCAAAGGAAACAGCAGAAGGACAAAAAGCAAAAGTACAAGGAAAGGCCAAATGCATAAGTTATATATACACATAAAGCCCCCAACAGGTTGGCAACAGACATAAGTTCGAATACACCCAGTGGGTGGAATTGTGCAGACTTAACCAAACATTGTTCCAAAAGTAACAAGACAGGAAAACAAAAGATGGCAGACTAGGGCGCGGCGCGGAGGCCGAGCTGGTCGGTGGAGACGGCCCCGCCGGCTGAAGGAGTGGCCGCCTAGCGGGTCTCGGCTTGACCACCACCAGCGGCAGGCAACGCACTCACTCGCGATGTAGTGCTGGAGGTACGGTCAGGCTGAGGCTGGCCGGCTGCCCCACCAGCCGGCTCGACGTCTTCACCCTCCTCCCCCTCCTCTTCGCCCTCGTCGCTGGAGTCGATCTCCTCTGCCGAGTCCTCACCGTTCGCCGGGTTCAGCCCGAACCACTCCTCCGGCTGGGCGACACCGTTGTCATCTACCTCGGGGGCGAAGACGCTGGTGTCGGTGTAATCGGCGATCGCCGAAGCCCGCCGGATGATAGCCGGCCGCGCCGGCTCCAGCTCTGTGTCGGCTTGCTGCCGCCAGGTAGCCAGCTGATCCAGGCTCAGGCCGGGATACCAGGCCTTGACGAACTCCAGCGCCCGCCTGGCGCCGGAGCGAGCCGCCGAGGCCTTCCAAGCCTCGAAGCGGTCGACTGCCACCTCCAGCCAGTCGGCAGTCCGACTGGGGGTGTGAGGAACCACTTGGCCGAGCCAGAGGGCGGCCAAGACTTGCGCCCCGGCATGCTTAAGCCGACGGAGCAGTCGGTGAGCCGGCTGGATGCGGGCCTGGATCGCCAGGAGCTGCTCCTCCAGCAAGCGGCCGGCGGTTGGCGAGATCTCAAAGCCAGCCTGCCTTCGCGCTTGGCGACGGGCCTCGATGGTCTGGTTGGCGGCAGTAGAATAGCCAGGGAAATATTCTGCGCAAGAAAGAAGAAGAAAAGGAAGAAAAGAGCACCAAATCAGAAAAAGAGCCAAAGTGGCAGATGGCAAGAAAGGATGAAGAGGTAGGCGGCTTAATGTCAACCAGATCTTCGATCTGGCCATAGCCAGAGACCAGAGTCTTCCTGGCCTCAGCCCAGCCAGCCGCCTCCGTCTCGTACTCGGCCTGGAGGGCGGCTTCGCGGTCCTGCACCACCTTCAGGGCCGCCTTGTGGCCTTCCTCCTGGTCGGCCAGCTTCTTGACCAGGCGGTCGCGCTCCTGCACCAAGGCGGCGAGCTCGGCATCCTTGGCACGAAGGGCAGTCTGAGACTCTCCCAGCTGTGCCCTCAGACTGGCGTTGGCCGCTGCAGGGACGGCAGAAAAAGAAAGAACAATAAGAAGAAGTCGTCAAGGAAGATCCGACCCGACTGCTCAGCAGTCGGCCCGAATCTCGGGGACTACACCCAGTGGATGCGCTGATGCGCCCCCACATGAGATAAAGAACAAAGCACGTACCTCGGCTCTCAGTAAGGTTGGCGGTCTTCTGAGTCAGCTCCCGAGCCTGGGAGTTGAAGGCGGCCGCTCGAAGGTTGTGGTAGTCCTGCAAGATGGACAGAAGATCGAAGTAAGAACAAGAATAGCAAAGGCAAATCCACCAAGAAGTTCCAAGCCGCCTGCTCAGCAGCCGACTCGGAACTCGGGGACTACACCCAGTGGGTGCGCTGATGCGCCCCCAGGGAAGAAATCAAGATCAAGAAGAAGCAAGATGGGAATACTAACCCGGATGGCCGCCCGCGTCGCGAGGAACTCGTCGGTGAACTGCCTCAGCGCCGCAGCTTGGCCCTGGAGCCGGGTCCGGACGTCCTGTGCAGCCACGTTCACCACGGCCATCCCTCCGCCTGGCGTCCACCCCGAGGTAGCGCTGGCCGCCTCCGCATCCCGGGCCGACGAGCTGGAGCCCACGGCCGGCTGTGGCTCCGACGCGGCCTTCTGTGGCTCCGACGCGGCCTTCCCCGCGCGCCGGCTCGACGGAATCCGGACCGCCATCTCAGCCCTCGTGGCCGGCTCGCCCCCCGCCGACTGTGCAGGCGGCGGATCAGGCCGGCCGCCTTAAGCCGCCCCAGTTGGCGGGGTCGGCACCGGCGCCCTCTCCAGGATGATGACGTCGTCGCTTCCCCCCAACCCTGGCTGGTCGCCGCTGGCTCCCTCTGGCGAGGGCTCCATGTCCCCAGGCGCCATGACGCGCAGCGGGGTGACCATCAAAACCTCCCCCGCCGCCGCCGCGGCCGCAGCCTCTGCTTGGGCCCTGGCTGCGGCATCGGCGAGTGCCTTCGCCGCCTCCTCCTCCCGTGCCACCTGGGCGGCGGCCACCTTCCGTGCCTCCGCCTCCCGCGCCTCCCGCGCATTCCGTTCTGTCGCTTCCTGAAGGTCGGCCCGGGGGTCCACGCGGCGAGTGGTGCTCCCAGACCCCCTCGGCGACTCGACAACGGAGGCGGCAGCCGCCCGCTCAAGCGACAACGGAGCTCTGTTCGTTTGGAGAAGAAAGATAAGGGTTCAGGGACCACCAGAGAAAAGAAAGAAAAAAGTGTATACGAAAGAAAGTGAACTTACGCCGACACGGTCTGCGGTTGCTTCACCGTCTTACGGAAGCGAGCCGCCTTCGCGGCCGTCTCCTCCCGCCTGGTGGCTGCCGCCCCGCCCCTGGGTTTTTTCGTCCGGCTGCCGAACAAACCCTGGGCGGCGCGACGCTTTTGACCTTCGCCCCGAGCAGGCGGTGCAGCGGAGGAACCCGCGCCGCGTCCAGATGCCGGCTGGCGGCGTGGGGCGACTTCGGCCTCATCATGGTCCGGCCAGTCGTCGAAGGTGACTCCGAGCCCGGAGCCGCCTGCTTCGCCGCTGGCTTGGTCACCGCCCGGCTCGATGTTGTCGTCCATGCCGGCCGCCCCCAAGTCGGGGTCCTCTAGATCGTGTTCGGTCCGGTCGGGGACGAATCGACGCTCCGCGTCTGACCCGCTGGCCGGCCGAAGAAGAGGACTGTGTCGAAAAACGAACCGACTAAGTTAGAGTCGGCCAAGAGGAACTCGGCAACAAAGAAAGGAAAAAGAAAAAGAGACAAGGAGAGCATACCGTAGGCGGCGGATTGGCTCGGCTATATGGTTCCTTGCCGAACTGCCACTCTTCGGTGAGTTTGCAATTCGCAAGATAGTTCACCATATAGGCGACCTCCTCGCGCGGCATCTCCTTGGTGCACATTCGGCTCGGATCGAGCTGGCCGCTCATCTGACAGATCAGATGAGGCCGGCTCTGGAGTGGAAGAACCCGGCGCGTGACGAATGCGGCCAGCAGGTCGGGCCCCGTCAAGCCCTCCGATTGGGTTAGCTCTCGCACTCGGGCGACGGCGGCGGACCCGGCCGGCGTCAGAGTCACGGCCCGGAAGGACCACTGGGGCTGCCTGCCCGCCGGAGGGCCGGCTACGTAAGCCGGCAGGTTGATGTAGTCGCCCCGCGGGGCGATGTTCCGCACGTAGAAGTACGATTTTTGCCATTTCTTCACCGATTGGATCAGCGTGATGACGGGGAAGGGGTTGTCGGCGACCGACCTCCGCGACGCGATGAAGGCGCCAGTCTGAGCCGGCACGTCCTGCATGCGCGTGCCCAATTTGGACTGGAAGAACTCCCCCCAGAGCTCGAGGGTGGGGAGGACGCCGAGGTAGCCCTCGCACAGGGTGACGAAGGCTGATAGCAGCACCACCGCGTTTGGGGTGAGGTGGTGCGGCTGGAGCTGATAGAAATCGAGCCAGGAGCGGAAGAAGGCGCTCACTGGCAGGCCGATGCCGCGCAAGAAGTGCGAGCGGAAGACCACCCGCTCGCCCTCCCGCGGCTCCGGCGTAATTTCCCTCACCGGCGCAAGGCGGACCTCCACCTTGTCCGCGACTGGCAGCCGCTGAGTATTGCGGAGGAACTCGACGTGGTCTTCGTGCATGTTGGAGCCGTCCCAATCCCCGCCATACTGCTCCGTGGCGGGAGGCATGGAAAAAACTAGCGCGGCGGCGGAGGAACGTGCGGTGGAAGAGCGCGGCGGCGAGGCGCTGTTGCAAGAAACGGCGAGCGAAGAAGATGGTGGAAGTAGGAGGAGCGTGCGAGGGCCTGCCGCCCTCCACCTCCCCCTACTTATAGCTTCGCGAGGCGAGGCCGAAGAGGCCGGACGTGGGGGGGAGACGTGGGATTAACTGCACCCATTCTCCCCACGCCCCGCGATTATTGCGCCCTAAAGGCGAGCCGAAACTGCCGTAAGGAGACGTGCGGGCGGTTTCGGGATATAGAGAATCCGCGCCTGGGCCCGGGCGCGGACGTGGCGGGCCCCCGTCCTGCGGCGACGTCCCGTCACGCGCGTGGGCTGGCAGCCTTTCTGGCCGAGGGAGGCCACGTGGTTCGCAGACGGCAAGTGGCCGGCCCGCGGCCCGGAGCACACGCTAGCGAGCTCCCGCCCTCCGACTCCGGAGTTTTCGACCAAGGTGGCACGCCTAACTAAAGCCGGCTCCCAGCTGCCGACTTGTCAAGATAGGAAGCTGATCGAGCTTCTCAACCCCTACTCCACCTCGAAGCCCAATCAGCTTCGGGGACTACTATCGGAGTAAATGGCCACGGGTAGCCTAACGGACTGCCCCTGGTTCTTCTGAAAAAATTATCAGGCCTTCGGGCCTCCAAGCACTCCAAGCATTGGGCCGCCTTACCTGGCTGGCTACCTCTGAAGCCGACTCCCGGAAGGCGACCCAGCCTCAGCAACCCCTCCCCGGGACGACTACGGGGTAGCCGACTCCAAGAAGCCGGCCAAGAAGAACGCCGACTCCAAGAAGCCGGCCGAGACCACAACCACCAAAGCTACACCCACATAACGGTGACAAGACGGGGTGTGGCCACAGTGCGGCCCACTACCCCCGAGGCCTGAGGCAGGCATGGCCACAGGAGGCCGTACGGGATGACCGTCTCCTGTTCGGCTCGGCACTGTAGCCATGCCAGCCTCAACGTCATCCACGACCGACTCTTGTACGGCCCGCAGGCGCCGGGCCCCTTCCGCCAGAGAGAGGCGCGGAGGCGACCCGACCTCCCCCAGTCGACCGAGGGTGTAGCCGGCCCCCAGAAGCCGGCTACCCCTTCCTCGAAGCAGGAGCCCCATTAAGGAGACAAGACGAGGTAAGGCTACAGTGAGAGCCCCCGAGGCGGCCCACTATAGCCACGCTTACCTCGACAAAGCCCTCGTCATCAGAGGCGAGGCTACAGTAAGCAGCCGCCGACAAGACCCTAGGCGGTGGGGCCGACCTGTCGACCAAGAAGCCGGCAGCCGGCGGGACCCACCAGTCGGCGAGACCCAACAGCCGGCGGGACCCAACAGCCGGCGGAGAAGCCGGCGAGCGTAGACACTGACGGCTGGGACCAGTGCCCAGCCAGATTACCATTGTACCCCCGGGGGTAGGCCTATATAAACCCCCGGAGCACCCATGCAAAGGGTTAGCTTCTGAATACAGCACACACACCATAGAGATAGAGAGAAGCAAGAGCTAGCCTTGTTCTTCTTCTCCCTTGAACCCAACAGCTCAAGGAGCGATTGTAGCTACCTTTCCTTGATCTAGTTATCATGCGGAGACCCCGCAGAGCAGGACTAGGGGTGTTATCTCTTTGGAGAGCCCCGAACCTGGGTAAGATCCGCCGGCGTGCATGTCTTCGCCTCATCCCGTTTCCAGGCACCGGCGATGTCTTATTGGCACCCACAATGATTAGCCATCCGTTGGCATATGTCGCACCAACCACCCGACAACTGTTTTGTTCAATTCTGCAAATGTGATGTTCAATTCTTCAGGCTGCAATTTTGTATTGTCTTCCATGTGAGAAATACAACGAATTTATCTTTACAAAATACATTAGAAACGAATACAATTGCTATATTTCCAAGTTGTCAAGCATGCTTGGTTTCGTTATACATTGTGCAATGTGGTGCTCAGTTAACGTTTGGTTCATTTGTGTTGTGGTGTTTAGTTAACTGTTTGGTTCAATTCTGCAATGCGATGTTCAATAGTTGTGGGTGCATTCTGTTATTGTATACCATGTGAGGAATAAATTGAATTTGGTTGTAGTAAATACATGAGAAACAAATACAATTGCTATATTTCCAAGTTGTAAGCATGCTGAGTTTGGTTAACTGTCTGATCTTCTATTAGGAGTATGTTATATTGTGCAATGTGGTGCTTAGTTAATATTTGGTACATTTGTTGTGGTGCTTACTTAACTGCATGGTTCAATTCTGCAATGTGATGTCCAATTGTTGTGGCTGCATTCTTTTATTGTATACCATGTGAGAAATAAATCGAATTTGGCTGTACTAAATACATGAGAAACAAATACAATTGCTATATTTCCAAGTTGTTAAGCATGCTTGGTTTGGTTAACTGTCTGATCTTCTATTAGGAGTATGTTATATTGTGCAATGAGGTGCTCACTTAATGTTTGGTTCACTTGTTGTGATGTTTAGTTAACTGCTGGGTTCAATTCTGCATTGCGATGTCTAATTGTCGTGGGTAGAATTTTGTATTGTTGTGCATGTGAGGAATAAATCAAATTTGGTTGCACTTAATACATGAGAAACAAATACAAGTGCTATATTTCCTAGTTCTTAATCATGCTTGGTTTGGATAAATGGATTTTCCATGTGGCTTGAATTAATCTGATGAATCTGCAATGTGCTTATTTTTCATCAACATATTTTACTGATAGCATGTGAACCCTTACTTAACCTGATGACTAACTACCTTATATGTGTTGCAGGGAAACAATGGGAAGCACTGAGGTTTACAATCGAGGTTAGCACGTGCATGGTTCGTTGTCTAATAGCACATTATTGTGCAATTGCAGGAACAATTCTAATATTTAGGTTTTTAACAATTTGGTCTTGCACATGTTGGTCCTGCTGTCAGAGGTTTTGACCCACTGTTCGACCATTTTTGCATATGGGGAAATGAGTTGTCCATGAATATCAGTCAAGTCAAGAAACTCAGAAAGATTGTTAGGATAAAGAAATTAGCGACAAAAAACAACAGGACCTTTGTCTGCACAATGAAGAAGATATCAGTTCACTACAGGATGGTACTAACTATTTGAAGGAAATATGCCCTAGAGGCAATAATAAAGTTGTTATTTATATTTCCTTATATCATGATAAATGATTATTATTCATGCTAGAATTGTATTAACCGGAAACTTGATACATGTGTGAATACATAGACAAAACAAAGTGTCCCTAGTATGCCTCTACTAGACTAGCTCGTTAATCAAAGATGGTTAAGTTTCCTGACCATAGACATGTGTTGTCATTTCATCAACAGGATCACATCATTAGAGAATGATGTGATGGACAAGACCCATCCGTTAGCTTAGCATTATGATCGTTAAGTTTATTGCTATTGCTTTCTTCATGACTTATACATATTCCTCTGACTATGAGATTATGCAAATCCCGAATATCGGAGGAACACTTTGTGTACTATCAAACGTCACAACGTAACTAGGTGATTATAAAGATGCTCTACAGGTGTCTCCAAGGTGTTTGTTGGGTTGGCATAGATCAAGATAAGGATTTGTCACTCCGTGTATCGGAGAGGTATCTCTGGGCCCTCTCGATAATGCACATCACTATAAGCCTTGCAAGCAATGTGACTAATTAATTAGTTGCGAGATGATGCATTACGGAATGAGTAAAGATACTTGCCCGTAACAAGATTGAACTAGGTATGATGATACCGACGATCGAATCTCGGGCAAGTAACATACCCATGACAAAGGGAATAACGTATCTTGTTATGCGGTTTGACCGATAAAGATCTTCGTAGAATATGTAGGAGCCAATATCAGCATCCAGGTTCCGCTATTGGTTATTGACCGGAGATGTGTCTCGGTCATGTCTACATAGTTCTCGAACCCGTAGGGTCCGCACGCTTAACGTTCGATGACGATTTGTATTAAGAGTTATGTGATTTGATGACTGAAGATTGTTCGAAGTCCATGATAAGATCAGGGACATTACGAGGTGTCTCGAAATGGTTGAGAGGTAAAGATTCATATATTGGAAGGCTATATTCGGACATCGGAATGGTTCCGAGTGATTCGGCTATTTCGAAGTACCGGAGAGTTGCGGGAATTCGCCGGGGAAGTTAATGGGCCTTATTGGGCTTTAGTGGAGAGAGGGAAGACGTGCCACGAGGTGGCACGCGCCTCCCCCTGCCCAAACTGAATTGGACAAGGGGTGGCGGCGCGGCCCCCCTTCCTTCTCCCTCTCCCTCCTTTCCTTCTTTCCCACTCCGAAAAGGAAAGGGAATCCTACTAGGACTTGGGAGTCCTAGTAGGACTCCCTACACTTGGCACGCCCCTAGGAGGGCCGGCCTCTCTCCCTCCCTCCTTTATATACGTGGGCAGGGGCACCCCAAAGGGACTCCAAGATTTGTCTTAGCAGTGTGCGGTGCCCCCTCCACAGTTACACCTCGGTCATATCGTCGTAGTGCTTAGGCGAAGCCCTGCACTGGTAACTTCATCATCACCAGCGCCACGCCGTCGTGCTGATGGAACTCTCCCTCGTCCTCAACTGGATCAAGAGCTCGAGGGACGTCATCGTGCTGAACGTGTGCTAAGCACGGAGGTGTCGTACGTTCGGTACTTGGATCGGTTGGATCGTGAAGACGTTCGACTACATCAACCGTGTTACTAAACCCTTCCCCTTTCGGTCTACGAGGGTACATGGACACACTCTCCCCGCTCGTTGCTATGCTTCTCCTAGATAGATCTTGCGTGATCGTAGGAATTTTTTTGAATTACTACGTTCCCCAACAGTGGTATCAGAGCCAGGTTTATGCGTAGATGCTATATGCACCAGTAGAACACAAAGAGTTGTGGGCGATAATAGTCATACTGCTTACCACCAACGTCTTACTTTGATTCCACGGTATTGCTGGATGAAGCGGCCTGGACCTGGTTCTACCGACGTGCTTCGCACACAGGTGGCTGGCGGGTGTATGTTTCTCCAACTTTAGTTGAATCGAGTTTGACTACGACATGTCCTTGTTGAAGGTTAAAAAGCACACTTGACGAAAAATCGTTGTGGTTTTGATGCGTAGGTAAGAACGGTTCTTGCTAGAAGCCCGTAGCAGCCACGTAAAACTTGCAACAACAAAGTAGAGGACGTCTAACTTGTTTTTGCAGGGCATGTTGTGATGTGATATGGTCAAGACGTGATGAGATATAAATTGTTGTATGAGATGATTATGTTTTGTAAAAATTATCGGCAACTGGCACGATCCTTATGGTTGTCGCTTTATTGTATGAAATGCAATCGCCATGTAATTGCTTTACTTTATCACTAAGCGGTAGCGATAGTCATGGAAGCAATAGTTGGCGAGACGACAACGATGCTGCGATGGAGATCAAGGTGTCAAGCCGGTGAAGATGGAGATCATGACGGTGCTTTGGAGATGGAGATCAAAGGCACAAGATGATGATGGCCATATCATGTCACATATTTTGATTGCATGTGATGTTTATCTTTTATGCATCTTATTTTTCTTAGTACGGCGGTAGCATTATAAGATGATCCCTCGCTAAATTTCAAGGTATAAGTGTTCTCCCTGAGTATGCACCGTTGCTACAGTTCTTCGTGCCGAGACACCACGTGATGATCGGGTGTGATAAGCTCTACGTTCACATACAACGGGTACAGGCCAGTTTTGCACATGCAAAATACTCGGGTTAAACTTGATGAGCCTAGCATATGCAGATATGGCCTCGGAACACTGAGACCGAAAGGTCGAACGTGAATCATATAGTAGATATGATCAACATAGTGATGTTCACCATTGAAAACTACTCCATCTCACGTGATGATCGGACATGGTTTAGTTGATATGGATCACGTGATCATTTAGATTACTCGAGGGATGTCTATCTAAGTGGGAGTTCTTAAGTAATATGATTAATTGAACTTTAATTTATCATGAACTTAGTCTTGATAGTATTTGCAAATTATGTTGTAGATCAATAGCTCGCGATGTAGCTCCCTGTTTATTTTTTGATTTGTTCCTAGAGAAAAAAAAGTTGAAAGATGATAGTAGCAATGATGCGGATTTGGTCCGTGATCTGAGGATTATCCTCATTGCTGCACAAAATAATTATGTCTTGATGCACCGCTAGGTTATAGACCTATTGCAGGAGCAGATGCAGGCGTTATGAACAATTGACAAAGCTCGGTATGATGACTACTTGATAGTTTAGTGCACCATGCTTTACGGCTTAGAACCGGGACTTCAAAAGCGTTTTGAACGCCACAGAGCATATGAGATGTTCCAAGAACTAGAATTGGTATTTCAGACTCATGTCCGAGTCGAGAGGTACGAGACCTCGGACAAAGTACTTAGCCTACAAGATGGAGGAGAATAGCTCAACTAGTGAGCATGTGCTCAGAATGTCTGAGTACTACAATCGCTTGAATCAAGTGGGGAGTTAATCTTCCGGATAAGATAGTGATTGACAAAGTTCTCTAGGCACAATCACCAAGTTACTCGAACTTCGTGATGAACTATAATATGCAAGGGATGACAAAAACAATTCCCGAGCTCTTCATGATGCTGAAATCGACGAAGGTAGAAATCAAGAAAGAGCATCAATTGTTGATGGTTAACAAAACCACTAGTTTCAAGAAAAGGGCAAATGAAAAGAAAGGGAACTTCAAGAAGAATGACAAGCAAGTTTTCACTCCCGTGAAGAAACCCAAAGCTGAACCCAGGCCTGAAACTGAGTGTTTCTACTGCAAAGGAAATGGTCACTGGAAGCAGAACTATCCCAAAAACTTGGCGAATAAAAAGGATGGCAAAGTGAAACAAAGGTATATATGATATACATGTTATTGATGTGTATTTTACTAGTGTTCATAGTAACCCATGGGTATTTGATACCAGTTCAGTTGCTATGATTAGTAACTAAAAACAGGAGTTGTAGAATGAACAGAGACTAGTTATGGGCGAAGTGACGATGTGTGTTGGAAGTGATTCCAAGGTTGATATGATCACCATCGCACAATCCCTCTACCTTCGGGATTAGTGTTGAACCTAAATAAATGTTATTTGGTGTTTGCATCGAGCATGAATATGATTAGATCATGTTTATTGCAATACAATTATTCATTTAAGTCAGAGAATAATTGTTATTCTGTTTACATGAATAAAACCTTCAATGGTCATACACCCAATGTGAATGGTTTATTGAATCTCGATCGTGTAATACACATATTCATAATATTGATGCCAAAAGATGCAAAGTTAATAATGATAGTGCAACTTATTTGTGGCACTACCATTTAGGTAATATTGGTGTAAAGTGCATGAAGAAACTCCATGCTGATGGGCTTTTGGAATCACTTGATACTTGCGAACCATGCCTCGTGGGCAAGATTTCTAAGACACCGTTCTCCGGAACAATGGAGCGAGCAACTAACTTATTGGAAATAATACATACTAATGTATGCGGTCCGATGAGTGTTGAGGCTCGCAGAGGGTATCGTTATTTTCTGACCTTCACAGATGATTTGAGCAGATATGGGTATATCTACTTGATGAAACATAAGTCTGAAACATTTGAAAAGTTCAAAGAATTTCAGAGTGAAGTGGAAAATCATCGTAACAAGAAAATAAAGTTTCTACGATCTGATCGTGGAGGTGAATATTTGAGTTATGTGTTTGGTCTTCATTTGAAACAATGTGGAATAGTTTCACAACTCACGCCACCTGGAACACCACAGCGTAATGGTGTGTCCGAACATCGTAACCGTACTTTATTAGATATGGTGTGATCTATGATGTCTCTTACTGATTTACCACTATTGTTTTGGAGTTATGCATTAGAGACAGCTGCATTCACGTTAAATAGGGCACCATCTAAATCCGTTGAGATGACACCATATGAACTATGGTTTGGCAAGAAACCTAAGTTGTCATTTCTTAAAGTTTGGGGCTGCGATGCTTATGTGAAAAAGCTTCAACCTGATAAGCTCGAACCCAAATCGGAGAAATGTGTCTTCATAGAATACCCAAAAGAGACTGTTGGGTACACCTTCTATCACAGATCCGAGGGCAAGATTTTCATTGCTAAGAATGGATCCTTTCTAGAGAAGGAGTTTCTCTTGAAAGAAGTGAGTGGGAGGAAAGTAGAACTTGATGAGGTAATTGTACCTTCTCCCGAATTGGAAAGTGGTTCATGATAGAAATCAGTTCCAATGATTCCCACACCAATTAGTGAGGAAAGTAATGATGATGGTCATGAAACTTCAGATCAAGTTACTACCGAACCTCGTAGGTCAACCAGAGTATGATCCACGCCAGAGTGGTACAGTAATCTGGTTCTGGAAGTCATGTTACTAGAACATGACGAACCTATGAACTATGAGGAAGCGATGATGAGCCCAGATTCTGCGAAATGGCTTGAGGCCATGAAATCTGAGATGGGATTCATATATGAGAACAAAGTATGGACTTTGGTTGACTTGCCCGATGATCAGCAAGCCATTGAGAATAAATGGATCTTCAAGAGGAAGACGGACGCTAATGGTAGTGTTACTATCTACAAAGCTCGAATTGTCACAAAAAGGTTTTCGACAAGTTCAAGGTGTTGACTACGATAAGATTTTCTCACCCGTATTGATGCTTAAGTCTGTCCGAATCATGTTAGCAATTGCCGCATTTTATAAAATCTGGCAAATGGATATCAAAACTACATTCCTTGATGGATTTATTAAAGAAGAGTTGTATGTGATGCAACCAGAAGGTTTTGTCAATCCTAAAGGTGCTAATAAAATGTGCAAGCTCCAGCGATCCATCTATGGACTGGTGCAAGCATCTCGGAGTTGGAATATGCGCTTTGATGAGTTGATCAAAGCATATAGTTTTATACAGACTTGCGGTGAAGCCTGTATTTACAAAAAGTGAGTGGGAGCACTACAACCTTTCTGATAAGTATATGTGAATGACATATTGTTGATCGGAAATAATGTAGAATTTTCTGGAAAGCATAAAGGAGTATTTGAAAGGAGTTTTTCAAAGAAAGACCTCGGTGAAGCTATGATACGTCCATTTTGCATCATGCTTTTATATCGATATTTATTGCATTATGGGCTGTTATTACACGTTATGCCACAATACTTATGCCTATTCTCTCTTATTTTACAAGGTTTACATGAAGAGGGAGAATGCCGGCAGCTGGAGTTCTGGGCTGGAAAAGGAGCAAATATTAGAGACCTATTCTCCACAACTCCAAAAGTCCTGAAACTTCACGGAAGTCTTTTTTGGAATTAATAAAAAATACTGAGCGAAGAAAATACCAGAGGGGGCCCAGACCCTGGCCACGAGGGTGGGGGCGCGCCCTACCCCCTGGGCGCGCCCCCCTGCGTCGTGGGACCCTTGGCAGGCCTCCGGTGCCCATCTTCTGCTATATGGAGTCTTTCGTCCGAGAAAAAATCATAAGAAAGCTTTCGGGAAGAAACTCCGCCGCCACGAGGCGGAACCTTGGCAGAACCAATCTAGGGCTCCGGCAGAGCTGTTCTGCCGGGGAAACTTCCCTCAGGGAGGGGGAAATCATCGCCATCGTCATCACCAATGATCCTCACATTGGGAGGGGGTCAATCTCCATCAACATCTTCACCAGCACCATCTCCTCTAAAACCCTAGTTCATGTCTTGTATCCAATCTTTGTCCCAAAGCCTCAGATTGGTACCTATGGGTTGCAAGTAGTGTTGATTACTCCTTGTAGTTGATGCCAGTTGGTTTATTTGGTGGAATATCATATGTTCAGATCCATTATGCATATTAATACCCCTCTTATTATGAACATGAATATGATTTGTGAGTAGTTATGTTTGTTCCTGAGGACATGGGAGAAGTCTTGCTATTACTAGTCATGTGAATTTGGTATTCGTTCGATATTTTGATGAGATGTATGTTGTCTTTCCTCTAGTGGTGTTATGTGAACGTCGACTACATGACACTTCACCATTGTTTGGGCCTAGAGGAAGGCATTGGAAAGTAATAAGTAGATGATGGGGTGCTAGAGTGACAGAAGCTTAAACCCTAGTTTATGAGTTGCTTCGTAAGGGGCTGATTTGGATCCATATGTTTCATGCTATGGTTAGGTTTACCTTAATAATTCTTTTGTAGTTGTGGATGCTAGCAATAGGGGTTAATCATAAGTGGGATGCTTGTCCAAGAAAGGACATCACCCAAGCACCGGTCCACCCACATACCAAATTATCAAAGTAACGAACGCGAATCATATGAGCGTGATGAAAACTAGCTTGACGATAATTCCCATGTGTCCTCGGGAGCACTTTTCTCTATATAAGAGTTTGTCCAGGCTTGTCCTTTGCTACAAAAAGGATTGGGCCATCTTGCTGCACCTTATTTACTTTCATTACTTGTTACTTGTTGCCAATTACCTTATCACAAAACTATCTGTTACCGATAATTTCAGTGCTTGCAGAGAATACCTTGCTGAAAACCGCTTATCATTTCCTTCTGCTCCTCGTTGGGTTCGACACTCTTACTTATCGAAAGGACTACGATAAATCCCCTATACTTGTGGGTCATCAAGCTACTTAAATATTGGGCATCAAGATCTATAGAGATGGATCAAGACGTTTAATAAGACTTTCAATGAGTACATACCTTGATAAGATTTTGATGGTGTTCAAAATTGATCAATCAAAGAAGGAGTTATTGCCTTAATCGTAAGGTATGAAGTTGAGTAAGACTCAAAACCCGACCACGCCAGAAGATAGAGAGAGAATGAAAGTCATTCCCTATGCCTCAGCCATAAGTTCTATAAAGTATGCCATGTTGTATAGCAGACCTATTGTCTACCTCGCCATGAGTTTGGCAAAGGGTTACAATAGTCATCCAGGAGTAGATCACTGGATAGCGGTCAAAATCATCCTTGGAGGACTAAGGAAATATTTCTCTATTATGGAGGTGATAAAGAGTTCGTCGTAAAGAGTTACGTCGATGCAAGCTTTGACACCGATCTGGATGACTCTGAGCCTCGATCTAGATACATATTGAAAGTGGGAGGAATTAGCTAGAGTAGCTCCGTGCAGAGCATTGTAGACATAGAAATTTGCAAAATACATATGTATCTGAATGTGGCAGACCCGTAGACTAAAACTTATGTCACAAGCAAAACATGATCACACCTTAGTGCTCTTGGATGTTAATCACATAGGGATGTGAACTAGACTATTGACTCTAGTAAACCCTTTGAGTGTTGGTCACATGGCGATGTGAACTATGGGTGTTAATCACATGGTGATGTGAACTATTGGTGTTAAATCACATGGCTATGTGAACTAGATTATTGACTCTAGTGCAAGTGGGAGATTGAAGGAAATATGCCCTAGAGGCAATAATAAAGTTGTTATTTATATTTCCTTATATCATGATAAATGATTATTATTCATGCTAGAATTGTATTAATCGGGAACTTGATACATGTGTGAATACATAGACAAAACAAAGTGTCCCTAGTATGCCTCTACTAGACTAGCTTGTTAATCAAAGATGGTTAAGTTTCCTGACCATAGACATGTGTTGTCATTTGATCAACGGGATCTCATCATTAGAGAATGATGTGATGGACAAGACCCATTGATACGTCCATTTTGCATCATGCTTTTATATCGTTATTTATTGCATTATGGGCTGATATTACACATTATGTCATAATACTTATGCCTATTCTCTCTTATTTTACAAGGTTTACAAGAAGAGGGAGAATGTCGGCAGCTGGAATTCTGGGCTGGAAAAGGAGCAAATATTAGAGACCTATTCTGCACAACTCCAAAAGTCCTGAAACTCCACGGAAGTCATTTTTGGGATTTATAAAAAATACTGAGCGAAGAAAATACTAGAGGGGGCCCACACCCTGGCCACGAGGGTGGGGGCACGCCCTACCCTAGGGCGCGCCCCTGCCTCGTGGGCCCCCTGGCAGGCCTCCGGTGCCCATCTTATGCTATATGAAGTCTTTCGTTCGAGAAAAAATCATAAGCAAGCTTTCGTGACGAGACTCCGCCGCCACGAGGCGGAACCTTGGCGGAACCAATCTAGGGCTCCGGCGAAGCTGTTCTGCCGGGGAAACTTCCCTCCGGGAGGGGGAAATCATCGCCATCGTCATCACCAACGCTCCTCTCATCGGGAGGGGGCCAATCTCCATCAACATCTTCACCAGCACCATCTCCTCTCAAACCCTAGTTCATCTCTTGTATCCAATCTTTGTCCCAAAGCCTCAGATTGGTGCCTGTGGGTTGCTAGTAGTGTTGATTACTCCTTGTAGTTGATGCTAGTTGGTTTATTTGGTGGAAGATCATATATTCAGATCCATTATGCATATTAATACCCCTCTGATTATGAACATGAATATGCTTTGTGAGTAGTTACATTTGTTCCTGAGCACATGGGTGAAGTCTTGCTATTAGTAGTCATGTGAATTTGGTATTCGTTCGATATTTTGATGAGATGTATGTTGTCTCTCCTCTAGTGGTGTTATGTGAATGTCGACTGCATGAAACTTCACCATTGTTTGGGCCTAGAGGAAGGCATTGGGAAGTAATAAGTAGATGAAGGGTTGCTAGAGTGACAGAAGCTTAAACCCTAGTTTATGCGTTGCTTCGTAAGGGGCTGATTTGGATCCATATGTTTCATGCTATGGTTAGGTTTACCTTTGTGACGCCCGGATAATTAAGCTAAAGTGAACCTCTGCTAAGGATGCCATGTCACCTCGGTTACTGTTGGCAATCTCGCGTTAGTTCAAAAACGATACAAATTCAAATTCAAAATCGAGGAAAACATCAAAAGCTTTCAAATATTAAAACATAAATGTTCGGGTTATGCCAAATAATGCATAGGTAGTTAGGGTGGAGAAACCACACTTTTGTAAAATGCTTAAATGCTCTAAAAGTGGTTAAAACAGTAGTTGAAACAATTAAATAAATGTCTTTGATATTTTACAAAATACTAATCCCCGCCTCTGCTTCACCCAGCGCCGCCGGACGTCCACCTCGACCTCATCCCCGACCGGCCTCCTCGAGCCACGCCGTCCCCGCTTCCCTCCATCGCTGGTGAGGCCCACGGCCTCCCCTTTCCCTCTGCCAGCGCCTCGCACCTGCCGTGCTGCTACTGCTAGCGTCGCGCCCGCGTAGGCTCGCCTCGTCGCACGCCCATGGCCCCGCTCGACGGCCCCGCAATCGCCGTCCACGCCACGCCCAGTGCGCGCTGGCGCCGTCCCGCTCCTCTCGCCCAAGCGCGGTCCCTTCCCCTGCCCCGACCGGCCGTAGCCCGCCCGGAGCCCCACGCCGCACGACCCCTTCGCCCGGAGATGCCCGCGCCCGTGCGCCGCG